>NW_013672992.1:16583-19153 GCF_000517525.1 Limulus polyphemus | reverse complement strand
TTGTAGCTAATTATTTATATGGTAACAAGTGACAGATGAACACACTTTCAGCGAGTCACAACATATCATAAATGTTTTGTAGGCCTAATGGTTGTAGCTAATTATTTATATGGTAACAAGTGACAGATGAACACACTTTCAGCGAGTTACAACATATCTTGAAAGTTTTGTAGGCCTAATGGTTGTAGCTAATGATTTACATGGTAACAAGTGACAGATGAACACACTTTCAGCGAGTCACAACATATCTTGAAAGTTTTGTAGGCCTAATGGTTGTAGCTAATGATTTACATGGTAACAAGTGGCAGATGAACACACTTTCAGCGAGTCACAACATATCATGAAAGTTTTGTAGGCCTAATGGTTGTAGCTAATGATTTACATGGTAACAAGTGACAGATGAACACACTTTCAGCGAGTCACAACATATCATGAAAGTTTTATAGGCCTAATGGTTGTAGCTAATGATTTAGATGGTAACAAGTGACACATGAACATACTAGATGGTACGTAATTTGACACTACTCTGAAAGAAAAACACACCAGTTCCCTGTAAACGGGTCTAATCATTAAATTTTAAAGTCATTAAGAGCCAATATGCGTCGTATCTTCGGGTAAGGAGTTTGTCGCCATTTATTGATTCTACATCTGTGTTTTGGTCTCCCAGGAAAACGACAGTTGAGTTTATTTGAATGATTACATTGAGAAGTAATGAATGTTTCTCTTCGTAAAATATTCACCAAATCTTGTCATTCTATATACTTTACAATTTTTACTGGTAAATGGGCGTGGACATATTTTAATTGGTCCTTGTTCGAAAGAGAAAAAAAAATTAGCATTACACATGAAAACTCCATTGTTATCAAGAGGGCGAAGAAGAGAGACATTTCTGTTTTAATGATCTAAAAGAAAATTACAGTTGTAAAACTTCTGTTGACTTTAGGATATTAATGAAAATTTCTTTTTTTCTATATTTTACTTTCATTTAAAATAATATTTTCTTGTTTTCATTGTTGTTACGAAGGTTTACTTTCAAGATTCTAAGCGTACATAAATGTTAGTTACTGGTATTGTTTCAGTTGAAGCCGTATATTTATGTGTACGGAAAACACAGTATATGGTATTTTATCCGTCGATTATCGTTTAATAAAAATAACTTACTGATCTGGTGTGTATAATTTTGAAAATTTAAACAAGTCAACCAAACTACAACAGTTCCAATGTTTGGAAATTAATATTAATTATCAGCTGAAATCAACAGTTTTTAAACAGGTTTTCATATAAGCTGGCACGGCAATCTGCGGGTCGTGGGTTCGAATCCCCGTCACACCAAACATGCTCGCCATTTTATCCGTGGTGGCATTATAATGTAACGGACCATCCCGCTATTCGTTGGTAAAAGAGTAGCCCAATAGTTGGCGGTGGGTGGTGATGACTAGCTGCCTTCCCTCTAGTCTTTCACTGCTAAATTAGGGACGGCTAGAGCAGATATCCCTAGTGTAGCTTTGCGCGAAATTCAAAACAAACAAACAAATCATATAAGCCGCTAGGCAGTTACGCACAGAATTGTATTTTTATTAATTTTCAATCAAAGGGCTCTTGGTGCTGTACAGGATTAAATAAGAATGGGCTCCTCGGACAGAAAAGAAACTGAGCCCCAACCCCATGTAATATTTTTTAGAGTTTGGCCTTTATCATTCATTAAATACATAACAGCGTTTCACCTTGGTTGAAATTGATAGAAAAAAAATGAAATAAACAGGGGCTCAAGTAAATTTTTACCAGAATAGTATACTAACTTTTTATAACATAATCAAATAATTTAAATTTTATCTAAAATGCACCATTCCAAACATTTACTTGTTGTTAAACAAATGTTTAAGCTCTATTCAACTAAATTTTATCTAGTGTGTCGTTTTTCTCTTATATCGAGCTATCTGCTGTATCCACCGAGGAGAATCGAACCCTTGATTATAGCATCGTAAATCCGAAGATAATGAAACAAAATAACAATATAAAAATGGAAAATTATGAATATTATCATTGTTTAAATATCCAAAGGTTGATTGTTGCAAACTTAGTAAAAACTTAAAACTTGACTTAAAAACATGTTAACATATTAATGAACCCTTCATGATTAGTGTATCATTGACTTTTTATTAATGAACCCTTTATTTTAGTGTATCATTGACCTGCTATCAATGAACCTTCATGATTAATGCATCAGTAACTTGTTACTAATGAATCCTTCATTATTGGTGTATCATTGACTTGTTATTAATGAACCCTTCGTTATTAGTGTAGCATTGACTTGCGATTAATGAATTCTTCATTATTAGTGTATCATTGACATGCTATAAATGAACCCTTAATTATTAGTGTATCATTGACTTGCTATTAATGAACCCTTCATGACTAGTGAATCATTGACTTGCTAATAATGAACCCTTCATGATTAGTGTATCATTGACTTGCTATTAATGAACCCTTCATGACTAGTGAATCACTGACTTGCTAATAATGAACCCTTCATGATTAGTGTATCATTGACTTGCTATTAATGAACCCTT
>NW_013672992.1:7628-16015 GCF_000517525.1 Limulus polyphemus | reverse complement strand
CTTCATGACTAGTGAATCATTGACTTGTTGTTAATGAACCCTTCATGACTAGTGAATCATTGAGTTGTTGTTAATGAACCCTTCATGACTAGTGAATCATTGAGTTGTTGTTAATGAACCCTTCATGACTAGTGAATCATTGACTTGTTGTTAATGAACCCTTCATGATTAGTGTATCATTGACTTGTTGTTAATGAACCCTTCATGACTAGTGAATCATTGAGTTGTTGTTAATGAACCCTTCATGACTAGTGAATCATTGACTTGTTGTTAATGAACCCTTCATGATTAGTGTATCATTGACTTGCTATTAATGAACCCTTCATGACTAGTGAATCATTGACTTGCTAATAATGAACCCTTCATGATTAGTGTATCATTGACTTGCTATTAATGAACCCTTCATGATTAGTGTATCATTGAGTTGTTGTTAATGAACCCTTCATGACTAGTAAATCATTGAGTTGTTGTTAATGAACCTTTCATGACTAGTGTAACATTGACTTGTTATTAATGAACCCTTCATGACTAGTGTATCATTGACTTGCTATTAATGAACCCTTCATGATTAGAGTATCATTGAGTTGTTGTTAATGAACCCTTCATGACTAGTAAATCATTGAGTTGTTGTTAATGAACCTTTCATGACTAGTGTAACATTGACTTGTTATTAATGAACCCTTCACGACTAGTGTATCATTGACTTGCTATTAATGAACCCTTCATGATTAGTGTATTATTGACTTGCTATTAATGAACCCTTCATGATTAGTGTAACATTGACTTGTTATTAATGAACCCTTCATGACTAGTGAATCATTGACTTGTTGTTAATGAACCCTTCATGACCAGTAAATCATTGAGTTGTTGTTAATGAACACTTCATTATTAGTGTATCATTGACTTGTTATTAATGAACCCTTCATGACTAGTGTATCATTGACTTGTTATTAATGAACCCTTCATGATGTACGTTATGAAGAGAACAAAATGATGGCAAACAGAAAAATCGATCCACTTTGAATGTTGTTCGATTATTTGTTAAATTTCGATCAAATGTGCAATAGAAATGATAGATTACAGAGAAAGCAGTTAGTAAACACCACACACCGCCAACTCTTTGATTACTCTTGTCACACAAATTAGTTTATGTTTACCGTCGCTCTTATAATAAACCCACAACCACAAAGTACGGAGCGTGTTTTTAATTATGTTCTTATTGCGGTAACGGGACGCGAACTGAAGAAAGCCAGATTCCAAGTCAGGCACACTGACCCTTAGCCAGTTGTGAAGTCACAGTTAGGCACACTGACCCATAGCCAGTTGTGAAGTCACACTCAGGCACACTGACCCGTTAGCCAGTTGTGAAGTCACACTCAGGCACACTGACCCATAGCCAGTTGTGAAGTCACACTCAGGCACACTGACCCATAGCCAGTTATGAAGTTAGAGTCAGGCACATTGATTCTTAGCCAGTTGTGAAGTCACACTCAGGCACACTGACCCATAGCCAGTTATGAAATCGGAAGGCATTTTATTTTTATAGAAAAGACGGAAAACATGTAATCATTTTTTTATTCCTAGATTTTACCATAAGAAAAACAAAAAACGACGGAAATATATATAAAAGCAGTACTGCGGGTATCGAAACCCGATTTTTAGCGTCATACGCCCTCAGACTTGCAACTGAGCCACTGGTGGAGGGAGAAGAGCTACAAAAGCAACAAGTTACTCTGTTAAAGCTAGGTAGTCGATTATAACAATACGTGGTTAGCATTATTAGCTATTAATCGACACCGTATAACCAGTATCTTTGTGTCTAAAAAACTCTGCTTGGTGTAGTTATTTAGTAATAAGCCTTATCTTATTTTATTCCTGTGTAACACACTGTTCGTTAAACATAGCAGCAACATCTAGCACAGTGTTGTGTAAGAAATAAATCCCGAGTTATAGAGTTTATTACAGAGTTTTTTTCACAAACGACTACGTTAGTTTCTATTTAATATTTTTTTTCTCACGAACAAATAGAGAATAAGACGTTCTTACTTATTTTGTTAATTTGTAACAAATAACCCACGATTTTCTATTCATAACGTGACTAAATCTATTAGCGTCATGCAAACAATATAAATATCTAATAAGTTTCAGATATTACTTAAAAAAATATTTAATTACCAAAAAAAACATATTTGGAGTAAATGAATGATTTATTAAAGTATCAGATTCGGTGCTTTGTAAACTTTTTTTAAAAGAACCACTTTTACAAAAACGAACTTTGTTGTCAATATTTTGGTCTTTGAAACACGTGTTTAGTGTATTTTATCAACCCGATCATCTTATTATGTCTGTCTTACCATCTTGTCGTTCTTATGTTATCATATCTGGCTGGCCATCTTATGATATCTGTCTTACCATCTTGTCGTTCTTATGCTATCAATATCTGGCTGGCCATCTTATGATATCTGTCTTACCATCTTGTCGTTTGTATGTTATCAATATCTGGCTGGCCATCTTATGATATCTGTCTTACCATCTTGTCGTTCTTATGCTATCAATATCTGGCTGGCCATCTTATGATATCTGTCTTACCATCTTGTTGTTCTTATGTTATTAATATCTGGCCATCTTATGATATCTGTCTTACCATCTTGTCGTTTGTATGTTATCAGTATCTGGTCATCTTATGATCTCTGTTTTACCATCTTGTTGTTCTTATGTTATTAATATCTGACCATCTTATAATCTCTATCTTACAATCTTATCACTTTCTCAACAAATTATCACCCAGTAAATTTCCTATCCGTTTGCTAGTCACCCGGTACTTTACCTATTCAGTTACCAATCATCCCATATTTTACCTATTCAGTTAACAATGTGACGAATTTGTTGTTATGTATCGATTTTAATACGAACATTGTTTAGATAAAGTTTATATGTAATAACATGTATAGCTTGTAGTGTTAGATATGTATTGCGAAACTCCCGTCTATTCTCCAACGTTGTAGAAGATTCTCGAGAGTAGGAATCAACAATATATCTATATACGTTAACGTTTAAATATAGCTCAGTATTGTTATGTAATCTGACTTTTTTAGAAAACGTTCCCACGCCTATAAATACAACCAACGCGCCGTGCCAAAATAAGAGTAGCTATTAGTAGTTCGTTATAATCAGTTTGCTATAAACTTTGAAAGCTATAACTGTGACCAGGAACATTTACAAAGTTCGAACATTACAAATTATTTAACTTCAGTGGATTCTCAAGCATTAGTATTTTTACGAAAACATAACCTAAATTCAACGGTGGAAAACCTAGCGGGTGTGGCCAAGGACAAAGCTAGCTAGCTTCCTGGCGAATCGTACTTATATCAACTCGTAATTAACTCGCTCATCGTGAACCCTCGATAAAATATAAAGGGAGTTCCAAACTAGAAAGAAGACATTATATTGTTTGTAAGTTTGTGAAACTTTTGTTTATAAATCGTTATTTGTAATAATTGTTATTGTAAATTGTATTGTTGTGTGCATATTAAAACGTATTTGTGTTAAAAACTAACACAGTGTGTATCACTCTTGTTGGCAAATATCGTAAATTGACTAATTTATCGGCATATATTTAAATACTAAATCCAAAGTACAATTTAACTACTAAATTTCAATTATCAGTTCACTCGGCTTCACCTATTCGAAATTCTAATACGTAACAACAATCATCCCATACTTTACTCAGTCAGTTATCAATCATACAAAACTTTATCCTGTTATCAGTCACACAGTATTTTATCTAGTTACCAGTTACCCAGTACTTTATCTCTCCCGTTACCAGTCACCCAGTAATGTACCTATCCAGTTACTAGTCACCCGGTAATGTACCTATCCAGTTACTAGTCACCCAGTAATGTACCTATCCAGTTACCAGTTACCCAGTAATGTACCTATCCAGTTACTAGCCACCCGGTAATGTACCTATCCAGTTACTAGTCACCCAGTAATGTACCTATCCAGTTACTAGTCACCCAGTAATGTACCTATCCAGTTACCAGTTACCCGGTAATGTACCTATCCAGTTACTAGTCACCCAGTAATGTACCTATCCAGTTACTAGTCACCCGGTAATGTACCTATCCAGTTACTAGTCACCCAGTAATGTACCTATCCAGTTACTAGCCACCCGGTAATGTACCTATCCAGTTACTAGTCACCCGGTAATGTACCTATCCAGTTACCAGTTACCCAGTAATTTTTCTATCTAGTTACCAGTCACCAGGTACGCAATACTTTATTTGCCCAATACGTTACTTATCTAGCTACAACTGAAATACCAGCCTTGCATTGATTTTCTTAGCTGTCACTTTGTGTTCTGTCCACCAACCCAAGTTTTACTCATAAACCCGGTCTTTCAGGCCTGGGTCAGTTGACAGGTAATTAAAGGCGCAGCCCAGTCATTCAGGCCTGGGTCAGTTGACAGGTAATTAAAGGCGTAGCCCAGTCATTCAGGCCTGAGTCAGTTGCCAGGTAATTGAAGGCGTAGCCCAGTCATTCAGGCCCGGGTCAGTTGACAAGTAATTGAAGGCGTAGCCCAGTCATTCAGGCCTGGGTCAGTTGCCAGGTAATTGAAGGCGTAGCCCAGTCATTCAGGCCCGGGTCAGTTGACAAGTAATTGAAGGCGTAGCCCAGTCATTCATGCCTGGGTCAGTTGCCAGGTAATTGAAGGCATAGCCCAGTCATTCCTGCCTGGGTCAGTTGACAGGTAATTTAAGGCGTAGCCAGTCATTCAGGCCTGGCTCAGGCTGTATATAATACAGGGAGTAACGACTCAGTTGGACGAAAGGTATAAAACTATATATATCGTAGTCATTAACTTAGCTACATTTTTTTTGTAAAGAGAACTGACGTCTGAATGTTCGTGTTCTAGTAGCTTATTTTCAGACTTGAATACACTATATTGAGGGAAGACAAAAAGTCGAGACACGTCTCGATGTTGCATCAATGTACTGTACTTGGATCAATACTCCATACTTGTACAGAGATCTAAGATTTTCTTTAGTAAGAAAAGCGCTTGGATTGGTATACTGACTAGCCCTTATCATCACGTTGTTGTCACGACAAACAATATTTAACACATACTAACTAATCAATATCCAGTTTCCATAGCAACCTGGAAGGCACAACACATGATGACGGTATCTGAATTTGAAGATGTTTACCTGCCTGCAGTAGATAAACTGTCTTAAAATACTGTTCACTGTGTGAAAAGTATCATTGTAAGTTTCGTCACTGATTTCATATAATACTTTAATTAACATTCAGTCAAAACTTTGGCGTGTAGACTGCACTTAACGTTCTCCTTCATACTTTCTGAGAAAACTGATAATTGGAAAGAATAAAGAAAGTTCCACCGAAGTCCATTTGAAACGAACAGCTTTGTGTTTGTTGTTTGTGTACAAATGCTAATAGTTACCATAGTTATGTACGGTTGTTCTCACGTGATGTTTACATGTATGCACAAGTAGTGCTAGAAATAAAAAAAGACGTTAATCAGGATCGCATATATCGAGTTTAGCGTTAAATTAGGTTAAGAAGGCTTAGCTAATTTGGGGTTCAGAAAGTTTATTTTTTATTTTTTACAGGCACAGGGGAATGTCTGCAAACATACAACGCTAGAAACCGGGTTTCTATACCCGTGGTGGGCAGAGTACAGATAGTCAATTGTGTAGCTTTGTGCTTAACTACAAACAAACCTTTTAGAGCACCCTCTACCGAGCAACTTAAAAATGGCGCAGTTTGGAGTAAAGTTTGAGTTGTAATTATTTACACATACACGTCAAGATATGCAAACCTTAAAATCATCTGTTTTCATAAAAAAATGTATATAAAATATTAGATAATTAGTTTAATTTTACCCATTTTCTAAGAACATGCTAAGCATTGTGAATAATGGGTGGATCGTTTCGAAGACACGACCAGAAGCCATATTGGATAAAGTTTTTGTTTTTTTTTGCTTTCTCGAATTTTGCGCAAAGCTACATGAGAGCTGTCTGCTCTAGCTGTCCCCAATTTAGCAGTGTAAGACTAGAGGGAAGGCAGCTAGTCATCACCACCCAACGCCAACTGCTTTTACCAACGAATAGTGGGATTGACCGTCACATTATAACATCCTCACGCCTGAAAGAGCGAGCATGTTTGGTGTGATGGGGATTCGAACCCGTAACCCTCAGATTGTGAGTTGAGCGCCCTAACCACCTGGCCAATGAATAAAGTCCAGAGGGAGAGTACCAGTCGTGTGTTACAGTATAAACAGAACATTAAACAGTTTGGTTGTTTTCGGTCGAAATCATTTAGAAATATCTTGAAAGACTGGATACATTCCTTGTATTAAGGGCCTAGGTTTGAGAAAATAATCTTTTCTTGATATTTACAAAAGTAAAACTACATGTTTGATTCGATGAAGAGTTCCTAACTCACCACAAATAACCTAGACTACTTTAGATGTCTGGATAACAGTCGCAATAAATAATAATGGATAATTACTTATAACGGTATATTACATGTTATTCAAAGCTCTGTAATAACGAATAATTACTTATGACGGTATATTACATGGTATTCAAAGCTCTGTAATAATGGATAATTACTTATAACGGTATATTACATGTTATTCAAAGCTCTGTAATAACGGATAATTAATTATGACGGTATATTACATGTTATTCAAAGCTCTGTAATAATGGATAATTAATTATGACGGTATATTACATGGTATTCAAAGCTCTGTAATAACGAATAACTAATTATGACGGTATATTACATGGTATTCAAAGCTCTGTAATAACGAATAACTAATTATGACGGTATATTACATGGTATTCAAAGCTCTGTAATAACGGATAATTAATTATGACGGTATATTACATGTTATTCAAAGCTCTGTAATAACGGATAATTACTTATGACGGTATATTACATGTTATTCAAAGCTCTGTAATAACGGATAATTAATTATGACGGTATATTACATGTTATTCAAAGCTCTGTAATAACGGATAATTAATCATAACGGTATATCACATGTTATTCAAAGATATATGTTTGTTTGTTTTTATTTATGCACAAAGCTACACAAGGGCTATCTGTGCTCTGCCCACCACGGGTATCGAAACCCGGTTTCTAGCGTTGTAAGTCCGCAGACATACCGTTGTGCCACTGGGGGGCCCAAAGATATATAATAATAGATAATTAATTATGACAGTATATCACATGTTATTCAAAGATATATAATAATAGATAATTAATTATGACGGTATATCACATGTTATTCAAAGATCTAGAATAATAGATACTTAATTATGACGGTATATCACATGTTATCCAAACATCTAAGGTATTTTAGTGGTGAGTAAATGCCTACACGTCCGAATCAAATAAACTTATCTACATCCCAGCACTATATGAAGTCTATTTATTTGTTTCACTTTACCATGCAACATTAATTAACCGGGAATTCGACGAAACTAGTTTGTTGCAGCGGGAGTATCGAATCAAAGGATGAATTAGGCCTAAACGTTATCTTTTCTTCACTGAAATTCAGGTTTCGGTGAAGAAAAGAAACTAAAAAACAAATAAAGAAGTAGAAATAATGAAATAAGCCATTAAAGTTAAATGATCTTACTTCATTATAAATTATAAACCAGGCCGTCAAAGTTAGAACAACTTTATTTTGATAGGAGTTGAACATCAAGACGTTAAAGTTAGACAAACCATTTAATTAGAAGTTGAAAACCAAGAGTTAACGCTAAACAACCTTATTTGACAATGACTTGAAAACCAAATCGTTAAAACTAGACAACTTTATTTGACAATGACTTGAAAACCAAATCGTTAAAACTAGACAACTTTATTTGACAATGACTTGAAAATCAAAACCGTTAAAGCTAGCCAACCGTATTTGATTAAAAGTTGAAAATCAAACCTCTAGAATTAGATAACATTATTTCACGATGAGTTGAAAGCCAAACCGTTAAAGCTAGACAACCTTATTTAATTAGAAATTGAAAATCAAACCATTAGAACTAGATAACATTATTTCACGATGAGTTGAAAGCCAAACCGTTAAAGCTAGACAACCTTATTTAATTAGAAATTGAAAATCAAACCGTTAGAACTAGATAACATTATTTCACGATGAGTTGAAAACCAAACCGTTAAAGCTAGACAACCTTATTTAATTAGAAATTGAAAATCAAACCATTAGAACTAGATAGCATTATTTCACGATGAGTTGAAAACCAAACCGTTAGAGCTAGACAACCTTATTTAATTAGAAATTGAAAATCAAACCATTATAACTAGATAGCATTATTTCACGATGAGTTGAAAACCAAACCGTT
>NW_013672992.1:0-7074 GCF_000517525.1 Limulus polyphemus | reverse complement strand
TCGAACCCGCGACCCGCAGATTGTGAGTCGAGCGCCTTATCCACCTGGCCATGCCGGGCACTGGTCAAGTTGTCAATCCAGTACAAAATATACTCCATAGTAACGGCCAAGTCCCTCTATTCGGTCACAAAATAGCCCATGAGTTGATAGTTGGTGCTTTTTATTAACTACCTACTCTTTTACGGTATTTAACGATGGATTTCTGGAAATCACATGAAAAAATCAACAACAGCAAAAAACACTTTAGCAATTTGCTGTGTTCGCATAAATATGGATGGATCCGTCCAACAGAAACAAAGCATAGGAAAAAATAATAAAGTTTGGAGACGGCTTGAATGGTTAACGAAGGAAACTTTAATACAATAACAAATTTTCAACGTGTCGACAATGTTTTGTCATCATTAGATACAAGTACTTTACATATACACAGGAACATATATATCGTATGAAGCAAAGTAGGTCACATGACCGGAGATTACTTAACAGCTAAGTAAAGGTATCTCTAAGTGGGGTCCTCGTCATCATATTTAAACAGGAAAAGATCATTTAAGTAGCATTAGTTCACAGTTGAGATCCTCTTCTTGGAAAACCCATTTTCTTCAAAAGGTTCTTTTATGTGCTTACTTGTTACACTGATGGAAGTATAACTACAGGCATTATATACACTCATAAGGAATGAGCATCAAATAATTGCATATACACTCGATACACTCATGCAAGTTGAGTATAAAATTGATGTATACACACTAATACCAACTAAGAATCACATACATATACACTAAGTACCCTCATGCTGACCAGAGGAAAGTACATCTCTATTTTCTTCCTAGCTTTCCACCATCAGCAGTTGACCAGAAGGAATTACATCAGTACGGTAGTGTATGTGTCTTCTTCCTAGCTTTCCACCATCAGCAGTTGACAAGAAGGAAGAACATTAGAACGGCAGTGTCTGTCTTATTCCTAGCTTTCCACCATCAGCAGTTGACAAGAAGGAAGAACATCAGTACGGTAGTGCCTGTGTCTTCTTCCTAGCTTTCCACCATCAGCAGCTGACCAGAAGGAAGAACATCAAAATTGGAAAGCTAGGAAGAAGACACAGGCACTACCGTACTGATGTAATTCCTTCTGGTCAACTGCTGATGGTGGAAAGCTAGGAAGAAGACAGAGACACTACCGTTCTGATGTTCTTCCTTCTGGTCAACTGCTGATGGTGGAAAGCTAGGAAGAAGACAGGGACACTACCCTATCAACAGCTGACCAGAAGGAAGAACATCAGAACGGTAGTGTCTCTGTCTTCTTCCTAGCTTTCCAACATCAGCAGTTGACCAGAAGAAAGTACATCAGAATGGCAGTGTCTGTGTCTTCTTCCTAGCTTTCCACCATCAACAGCTGACCAGAAGGGACTACATCAGAACGGTTCTACCGTATTCCTACTTGGAGAAAAAAAAATTGTTTCTGTTGCAGGTTTCTCTCTCTCTCTCTCTTTCTCTACAGCACTGACTTATTTTTCGGGTCTGGAGAAATTCGTATTTAAAACTTGGCAGGTTTAAAGTTTAGATACGGTCCATCTGATCTGTAGGTAAATAAAATCACAAACTGAACATTTTCAGGAGAATATCCAATAAACGTTTAGCTTACGTATTTTAACTGACTATTGCTTTGTTACAATTAACTTTTTATTTTCATTTTCGCATAAACACAAATCTTTGTAAAAGGTGAATTTCCCTGTGGGTCAGAGGTAAGCCAGGAAACTTGGAACGCTAGAATTCGTGCCCGAGCCACTTAGCGGGCACATTTGTAATAAGCCCATTGCTGTCGAACAAATAAAAGTTCGAGATTTTTTACAATATAAACATAGGATAAGTGCATTTTCAATATCGTGTCGTCAAAAAGAGAACGAAGAAGCATCATGAAACTCACACAACTGATAATTTGTGATAACCAGTTCCATGATTAATAGCTCGTAATCAGCAAGGAAGTGTGAGCTGTAAAATGATGTCTGTCACTACTATTTATTATCTAACATCCAGCAACGTCTGTTTTCTACATTTGTCCAATAGATGGCTGTAATTTTCTTGTTTAGTACAACATTTGTTCAATGAATGACTGTAATTTCCCGAGTAAATATGTTTTATTTTTTGTTGTTGTTTCTTTGTGTAGTTAAATCACATATGAGGTGAACAGATGGGTTTTTATTAACACAAAAGAAAATATTGCTAAGATATCTGTTTCCTTCAGTCAAAGTTTACTTTCTTGGAACTTCCCACAAAATTATTTGAGATCTATTTATTCTAGCCGTCCCTAACTTAGCAGTGAATGACTAGAGGGAAGGCAGCTAAGCAACAAATGACTAGAGAGAGGGAAGCTAGCCAACAAATGACTAGAGAAAAGGCAGCTAAGCAACAAATGACTAGAGAGAGAGAAGGTAGCTAAGCAATAAATGACTAGAGAGAAGGAAGCTAGGCAACAAATGACTAGAGAAAAGGCAGCTAGGCAACAAATGACTAGAGAGAAGGTAGCTAAGCAATAAATGACTAGAGAGAAGGAAGCTAGGCAACAAATGACTAAAGAAAAGGCAGCTAGGCAACAAATGACTAGAGAGAAGGTAGCTAAGCAATAAATGACTAGAGAGAAGGAAGCTAAGCAACAAATGACTAGAGAAAAGGCAGCTAGGCAACAAATGACTAGAGAGAAGGTAGCTAAGCAATGAATGACTAGAGAGAAGGCAGCTAGAAAACATCCACACACTGCCAACTCTTGGGCTACTTTTTTACAGACGAATAGTGGAATTGACCGTAACATTACAACACTCCCACGTCTGAAAGGTCGAGCCTATTTGGTGACAGGGATTCGAACACGAGACCCGCAGATTGCTTACTGTTTATGTTTGTTGTTGCAAATTGAATTAAACCAGCAGTACAGCCGCTAGGAGGATAGTAGAGTATCAGATGTAAGTAGGATCAAGAAATCATGTCTCTTTAAACTAGAGTGAAATGCTTATCGTTACAATTGATAACATCAAATATACAGGTGTGTTTGAATAAGACATTTATAATTGTGAGTTATGTGTAGAGTAAATGACGTTCTGTTCTTTGTACTGTAGAATATGACACTTCTACTCTTTGTACTGTAGAATATGACACTTTTATTCTCTGTACTGCAGAATATGACACCTCTACTCTCTGTACTGCAGAATATGACACCTCTACTCTCTGTACTGTAGAATATGACACTTTTACTCACTGCTGTAGAATATGACACTTTTACTCACTGCACTGTAGAATATGACACCTCTACTCTTTGTACTGTAGAATATGACACTTCTACTCTCTGTATTGTAGGATATGACACTTCTACTCTTTGTACTGTAGAATATGACACTTTTACTCTCTGTATTGTAGGGTATGACACTTCTACTCTTTGTACTGTAGAATATGATACTTTATTCTCTGTACTGTAGAATATGACACTTCTACTCTTTGTACTGTAGAATATGACACTTTTACTCACTGTACTGTAGAATATAATACTTCTACTCTCTGTATTGTAGGATATGACACTTTTACTCACTGTACTGTAGAATATAATACTTCTACTCTCTGTATTGTAGGATATGACACTTTTACTCTCTGTTCTGTAGAATATGACAGCTCTACTCTTTGTACTGTAGAATATGACACGTTTACTCTCTGTACTGTAGAATATGACACTTCTACTCTCATTACCGTAGGATATAACACTTCTACTCTTTGTACTGTAGAATATGACACTTTTACTCACTGTACTGTAGAATATGACACTTCTACTCTTTGTACTGTAGAAGATGACACTTTTACTCACTGTACTGTAGAATATGACACTTTTACTCACTGCACTGTAGAATATGACACTTCTACTCTTTGTACTGTAGAATATGACACTTTTACTCACTGTACTGTAGAATATGACACTTCTACTCTCTGTATTGTAGGATATGATACTTCTACTCTTTGTACTGTAGAATATGACACTTTTACTCTCTGTATTGTAGGATATGACACTTCTACTCTTTGTACTGTAGAATATGACACTTTATTCTCTGTACTGTAGAATATGACACTTCTACTCTTTGTACTGTAGAATATGACACTTTTACTCACTGTACTGTAGAATATAATACTTCTACTCTCTGTATTGTAGGATATGACACTTCTACTCTCTGTACTGTAGAATATGGCACTTCTACTCTCGGTACTGTAGAAAAGGACACTTTTACTCTTTGTACTGTAGAATATGACACGTTTACTCTCTGTTCTGTAGAATATGACAGCTCTATTATCAGTACTCTAGAATAAGACACTTCTACTCTCTGTACTGTAGAATATGGCACTTCTACTATCAGTACTCTAGAGAACGACACTTCTACTATCAGTACTCTAGAATAAGACACTTCTACTATCAGTACTCTAGAATACGACACTTCTACTATCAGTACTCTAGAATAAGACACTTCTACTAGAAAATGACACTTCTACTCTCTGATACAGTAGGTTATGACAGGTCTACTCTCTGGTTTGTAGAATATTACAGTTCTACTGCTTAAAGTAAAATATGACCCATCTACTCTCAGAACTGTAGGATATGACAATTCTACTCTCTGATTTGTTAAACATAACATTTCTTCTCCCTTGTATGTAAAATATGTCATTTATACTTTCCTTAAGGTAGTATATGACAGTTCTACTCTATTTACTGTAGGATATGACACTTTGATAGTAGTGTATGAGTTTTCTTCTTTCTGTACCATATAATATAACACTTATTCTCTTTGAACGTTAGAATATTACACTTTTGTAATGTAGAATATAATGTTTCTGCTCTTTTTATTGTAGCACATCTAATCTGTGTAGTGTAGGATCTCACTATTTTTCTTATTGAAGTTTATAATATATTAGTGTAAGCTATAAGTTTTCCACTCTTTGTTAAAACGTTCTACTCTTTAATTTAGTACTTCTAATCTTTCTGCTTTAAAATATGGCAGTTTCTACTGTTATTCAGTTTTTGTTCACTATAATCTGACGCTTATCCATTTTTAGTATAGAATACCACACTTTTCTCTTTATATTATAAAATGTGACACTTAAAATCTACGTAAGACATTTCTTGTAATTTTACTATATGATAGGATATTTATACACTATTTTCTCGAGAATGTGACTTTTTTCCTCTTTGTACTGCAGAATACAACATTTCTGCTCTTTTGTACTGTTTAATATCACCTTTATACTCCGTGAGTGAAAGACACTTCTGGCCATTGTATTCTAAAGTATTACACTTATGCTCTTTTATTTTAGAATATGACACATATGCTGTTTATATTGTAGAATATGATACTTCTGCTATTTTTGTTGTAGAATATGACACTTCTGTTTTGTTGTAGACTATGAAACTTCTGCTGTTTTGTTGAAGACTATGAAACTTTTGTTATTTTATTGTAAAATATGACCCTTCTGTTATCTTATTGTTGAATATGACACTTTTGTTTTGTTGTAGAATATGACACTTTTGTTGTAAAATATGACTCTTCTGATATTTTATTGAAGAATATGACACTTCTGTTGTTTCTATTCTAGAATATGACACTTTTGTTTTTGTTGTCGAATATAACACTTTTGGTGTTTTTATTGCAGAATACTACATTTCCATTTTTTGACCAGCAGTTTCGTTTAAAGCACGTAAATTATGACCGTCAGTAGTAGAAACTATATGTATTTAATATTTTGTAATCTACCGATAAACATATTTAGTGTATATTATTTATAGTTACGTTGAAAGTCTCATGGAAAATATAGTAGTCAGCTTTGGACGATAATTTGTGAATTCAGTAGTCTATCTGGATACAGTTTAACCCCTGTATTTGCTTGTTTCCTTGTTGTTAAGTGCAAAGCTACACAATAGGCTATATGGGCTAAGCCCACCACGGGCATTGATATCCGGTTTCTAGATATATAAGTTTAGAGAGCTTCAACTGCGCTATTAGATGGCAAACATCTGTATGAGCTCAAGGATCTTCGCTTTGTGCACAATCACCTACAGGGGGAGCTGTTGCTTGAAATATTGTGTGATAATAAAAAGTGAGGACAGGTGCTAGAGTAATACAGGTGGTCATGGTATAACTAGATGGAGATAAATATTCAAGAGATTCGGTTATATAAAGAAAGCAACACTGAATATATATATCATTTTATTAATGTTCAAATTCAAAATATACTAGAAAACGGTGAAACACTTCAAAGAAAATTTAACATCTTCATTTATTTCACTTTAAAAAATCAAATAATCTGTTTTAATTTCAATGTATCGAAGAAAATGTGTTGGAAGAAACTCACTGTTAATAATTCCAGTGTTAAAGATATTTGCAAAAATTGAAATGAGATCAGAAATATTTATTCCTGTGTCGAATATATCAACAAGGACTGCAAGAAAATAAAAAATTTAATTACACTTTCAAAGATATTTTTAATATCTGCAACAGAATAAGGATTATTAATTCCAATGTCGAATATATCTGTAAATATTTCAAACTATCAAAAGTTTTAATTACACTTTTGAAGAGATTGTCAATATTTGAAATAAAATCAGAATTATTAATTACATTGTCGAATATATCTGCAAAGACTGCAAGAAAATGAAATGTTTTAATTACACTTTCGAAGATATTTGCAATATTTGCAACAAAATCAGGATTATTAATTCCAGTGTCGAAGATGTGTGCAAAGATTGCAAGAATACCAAAAGTTTAAATTTCACTATCCAAGAGATTTTCAATATATTCAATTAATAATGAGGATTATTAATTTCAGTGTCGCAGATATCTTCAGAGATTGCAAGGAAATGAAAAGTTTCAATTACAATTTCAGAGAGATATTAAATTTTTCCGATTAATAATCAAATTATTAATTCCACTGTCAAAGATATATGAAAAGATTGCAAGAATATCGAAAATTTAAATACACTTTCGAAGATAGTGTTACGTCTCCGTTTGTTAATTAACTTCCCGTAACTTCGTTCCGACGAAACTTTAGCGACACAAGT
>NW_013672991.1:34736-39739 GCF_000517525.1 Limulus polyphemus | reverse complement strand
TTATTAGGCCTACTAGATAAGTGCTTCATAACATGACACTAACCTAGATTATTAGGCCTACTAGATAATTCCTTCATAATATCACACTAAACTAGATTGTTAGGCCTACTAGACAAGTCCATAATATCACACTAAACTAAACAAAAAATATTATTAGTTATATTTACAGTAGAGACTGCTGATATGGGTATTAAATCTTTTTTTAAACACAAAACAAGTAACAACGTTTCGACCTCCTTAGGTCATAGTCAGGTTAAGAATGACATTTGAAAAATTGACCACGTGTCGTGTGAACGATATTACTACCGTTGTTACTTAATTTGTATTTAATTCAAGTGGGTTGCTCGTTTTCATAGATTATAAATTACTTTAAATGATTTATATGTATTCTACACAAGTTTCTCAGTGCTAAACTTAAAGTATTTTTGTTGTCAATCCACTTTTGATATAGGTTCAGCTTAGTAATGGACTTTGTTTTTGTGGTCGTTTTATAGGCCTTGTTTTTCTCGTCAGTAAATAACTTTTTCTCTGGACTTGCATGTGCAGTCGACAAACATTTCATGAGAATGAATTATGATTTAGTTTTTAGCTTCAAATTAGTAAATGTTTAATAAGCAATTGTAACTATTAGTTTTTATGGAACGTTTTAAACAGTTCCATAGAAAGATATAATATTTCTATTCTTTGTTTAACGCAAACTGAAGTTTATTACAGCTTCATCAGGAGTTGTCGATAACTTACAAGTTCAATAATCCAGTGCAATAATAGTGCTGTAATAGCGAAATATTGAGCGAAATAACGTCATTTTATTTACGTTTATAAATATAATATTTTGTTTTAGTTTTTATTATGCTCGATGTTTGTCCTTTAAGAATATTAAATGTTGTTTTTGCTAATCAAAAACTTGTTTTATAGTTTTGTTTTATTTCTCTTGCCATACGAATAACGTGTTTAAAAGTTTTTCAAACAGTTGACGTCTCCTAAACTAATCCTGAAGTAGTGTTTATAGTTTCTCAAAATGGCTACTTATTTTTGTGTTTGAGGACATCTGTAGGCTATCGCAGCCATTACTTCGCCAGCGTTGTCATTTCTTACTTAACATTTAAGTAAGTTGGGCTGCATGTCGGAACGTCCAAAGTTCGAGCGGACGATTGCTACTGAACACGCTCACCTTGAACTGTGAGGCTGCTATAACTGTGGCATTCAATCCACCTTCTCGGTTAAGAAAAGACATGTAGACGGCGAGTGCTGCTTACAGCACTACAAAAACAGGTTTGGATCGTCTAATCCTTAGGATCTCAGAGGTTACCGTTTAGTTATTGTGTCGTATAATACGCCCTTCGTATTAAAGATAAAAAGTCAAAAAATGTCTTCATATAAGAAATAAATAGTTTACTTTCATATAAATTAACTTATTTGGAAAGAAGAGCCTGGTGATTAGGGCGCTGACTCGCTATCTGCAGGTGGCGGGTTCGAAGCTCGTCACCAAACAAGCTTGGGAGCATTATAACGTTACGTTTAATCCCACTTTTATTTGGTAAAGAGTAACCCAACAACCAACGCCCCTCTGTACCCCAATCTATATCCAACAACCAACGCCCCTCTGTACCCTAATCCATATCCAAAAATCAACGCCCTTTAAAGAGCTTCATTAAATGACAATGATATCAGCAACCTATATGAACTAACATTATTCAGATTTGTGGTCCTCAGTGGAGTATGAAACGGGTTTTTTTTTCTATAGTGTAGCTATATATGTACATTTTACAATCCACCCACAGACATGACGTTCATATCTTAACGAGAAAAACTTATTGTGAATTGTTTTATTACAATGCTGCTAATCATTTCAAAGCGTTCAGGAATTATTAAATAACACGGATAAAAATTAAATCCCGTGGTGGGTTAAATACGCTACAGAAATGTGTAAAAAAAAAAAAAATCTACTGACGAAAAGAGATTCTTACCCACTTAACCGAACTTGCGAAAATAAAAAGTGAAGGAGTAAAAGTAGAAGAAGGTGAAAGTGTAACAGTTATCTCCGATCTGACCCCCTACCAGAAAAAAAAAAGTGTGAAATATTAAACAGCAGTGAATAAAAACTTTTAAAACAATGGTCGAGACTTCACCCTAACTGGGTGTGGTCGTAATCAGTCCGGTGGTGAGGGAGAGCATTTTGCTCTAAAGAACTCAATTTAAATAACTTAATGTTTTAATTCAAGATCAAATCGGAGGATTAACGTGACATAATTAGTTGTACGTTTACAGGAGCTTTGTTAGATTATTAACAACAACAAAAGAAAAAAAAAATCCAAACGTACATTGAATGAAAGACTCCACTATTCTCATCAAGTGACATAACTTAGTCATAAAGACGTCCTGTAAACCTAGTTTCTGGAATGTAGAGAACAAGTTCTTACGTTCTCTACTCACAACACACACTTTGGACTGTAAAACATAAAATCGAACAAAATCTACCTCGCAAAACACACTTTGGACTGTAAAACAAAAAAAAAAACAACTCTACTTCACAACACACACTTTGGACTGTAAAACAAAAAAACAAACAAACTCTACTTCACAACACACACTTTGGACTGTAAAACAAAAAACAAACAAACTCTACTTCACAACACACACTTTGGACTGTAAAACAAAAAACGAACAAGATCCACCTCACAACACACACTTTGGGCTGTAAAACAAAAAAACGAACAAACTCTACTTCACAACACACACTTTGGACTGTAGAACAAAAAAAACGAACAAGATCCACCTCACAACACACACTTTGGACTGTAAAACAAAAAAACGAACAAGATCCACCTCACAACACACACTTTGGGCTGTAAAACAAAAAAAACGAACAAAATCTACCTCACAACACACACTTTAGGCTGTAAAACAAAAAACGAACAAGATCCACCTCACAACACACACTTTGGACTGTAAAACAAAAAAACGAACAAACTCTACTTCACAACACACACTTTGGACTGTAAAACAAAAAACGAACAAGATCTACCTCACAACACACACTTTGGACTGTAAAACAAAAAAAAACGAACAAACTCTACCTCACAACACACACTTTGGACTGTAAAACAAAAAAACGAACAAACTCTACCTCACAACACACACTTTGGACTGTAAAACAAAAAAACGAACAAACTCTACCTCACAACACACACTTTGGACTGTAAAACAAAAAAACGAACAAGATCCACCTCACAACACACACTTTGGACTGTAAAACAAAACGGCTAAATTCAGTCTTGGGTTCGTTGCGTCGATAAATATACGGGCTTACAGTGTTAAAATCCGAGGTTCGATTCGACTTGGTGAGCAGAGAACAAGTTGTCCATTCTATAAATTTTTGCTAAAACAACAATACAATGAACAATCTTGATTATATGCATTGTGATGGTTTTAGTTTTGTTTTAATGTGATTTGAATGACATGAACAGTTTATAATACTAACACAAGGATGGAACAGAATTCGTTCAAGTTCAGAGAACAAGTGATTCTTAACGAGAAACTTAGAGTTACATCCGAAACGTAAAAGTTGAAAAAAAAAACATTGTTCTTCATGGCACAGTTCTTCTGAATCGTAAATATTATATTTTTAAAGGATGATTTTAACAAAAACTGTTTTTGCTAATAATCTATTTTTTAGCTTTCTTTCAGTTGTTCCTTGCGACCTTCCAACTGATTGTAACCCAATGGAAATGTCTGGCTGTAACTCTGCGTAAAAACCTGATTTTGACGCTAAACAACAATGGCTACGTTCGTCCTCGAGACAGTGGAGCAATGATGTAAATGTGATCGTCTTTTCAACTTCAAGGTTGGAGTTTTCAGGTCTTTCTGGTAGGTTTAGTCGTGTTATTGTGACATTTAACTTCTTTTTTTCTGGACATTCTTTCACAGTAGGCGGATCTATAAAATTCTACCAGATCTTATACACAAAGTAGGATAGATATCTTCCATCATAAATTATAAACTTCTGCTTACGCCTAAAATCTCTCGGTGATTGGGGTGACCGGTTAGTGTTAGCTAGATGGAACATTTTAACTTGAAGTTACCAAATGTTTATTTTGTGTTTGGTTTCATTAAGCCCCCCAGTGGCACAGTGGTATGTCTGCGGACTTACAACGCTAGAATCTGGGTTTCGATACCCGTGGTGGGCAGAGCACAGATAGCCCATTGTGTAGCTTTGTGCATAATCACAAACAAACAAACAAAATCGTCTGACAGTATTTTAGCCCCCCCAGTGGCACAGCGGTATGTCTGCAGACTTACAACGCTAGAAACCGGCTTTCGATACCCGTGGTGGGCAGAGCACAGATAGCCCTTGTGTAGCTTTGTGCATAATTAAAAAGAAACAAACAAAAATGGTTTCATTATAAGAAATACACCTTTTTATAAATTAAAAATAATTAATATCCCGCGAAAAAGTTTATATGATATTGTAAGTTTTTTTGAAAAGAATAATGTTCCATTTGTTTAGACAATATTTCGATTTATCCCCCTGTATCTTCATTCGCTCTGACTGTTTATTTTGAAAAATACAAACGTCTTGAATAATCTATTTGGTGTAAAGTGTTCTCGGCTAGCCATAAGGTTTAACTAACGTAAAAATTTGAAAGAAAAAAAATTGTTCGATTAAAAACAGTATCAGTTGGTTATTTCTTTACCTTTTTCATAATGTGTTCAATCTGTGCTAAGAAATGCCTTTTAAACAGTATAGTTCGTTTTGATATTCTGTTGGATCTAAAACATTCTGATAACTTCTAGAACAATGTAAACTTTTTTAATAATCTCTTTTTGAACAACGTAAATCTCTTTAATATTGTGTTTGATCTAAAACGTAGACTTCAGCTTCTAGGAATACGTTAAATCAGACCAATGACACAAAACTGTTTTGGTGTTTGAATCAGGGATCTGGTGTATAGTTGAATCGAACTCTTGTGTTTGCACGCCATCTTTCTCTCGTAAACAGTCCT
>NW_013672991.1:30392-33948 GCF_000517525.1 Limulus polyphemus | reverse complement strand
ATCAGCCAATGAACCAATAATTTTATCCATGTCTTGAACAAAAACACATATTACAAATCAGCCAATGAACCAATAATTTTATCCATGTCTTGAACAAAAACACATATTACAAATCAGCCAATGAACCAATAATTTTATCCATGTCTTGAACAAAAACACATCTTACAAACCAGCCAATTAACCAATAATTCTATCCAGGTCTTTAACAAAAACACATATTAAAAATCAGCCAATAATTCTATCCATGTCTTTAACAAAAACACATATTAAAAATCAGCCAATTAACCAATAAATCTATCCATGTCTTGAACAAAAACACATATTACAAATCAGCTAATTAACCAATAATTCTATCCATGTCTATAACAAAAACACATATTACAAATCAGCTAATTAACCAATAAATCTATACATGTATTGAACAAAAACACATATTAAAAATCAGCCAATTAACCAATAATTCTATCCATGTCTTGAACAAAAACACATATTAACAAATCAGCCAATTAACCAATAATTCTATCCATGTCTTTAACAAAAACACATATTAAAAATCAGCCAATTAACCAATAATTCTATCCATGTCTATAACAAAAACACATATTAAAAATCAGCCAATTAACCAATAATTCTATCCATGTCTTGAACAAAAACACATATTAAAAATCAGCCAATTAACCAATAATTCTATCCATGTCTTGAACAAAAACACAGTAAAAGTTGAACCAGTAGCACCTGGAAACAAAATTCGTGATCAAAACAAGATATAAACGTTCACGTGATTGTGTGTAAAAAACATGACGTATTTTATTTTAGTGTCAACCTGTAATAGTTTGAATGTTAGTATATTCCAAAAGGGGTTGGTTTTAGCTCCTCTTTGTGCAAGTGATAAGATTTTACTAGATGTGTAAAAGACGAGTGAATCAGGATTTAACGTGTAATAATCCTCAGCATGTGATCAGAACCACTAACTGACACCTGTTTTGTGAAGGGCGTCGTTTCATCACGCGATAAACTAAAGTGGTTGGATTTGGAAGGAAGAAAGGAGTGGAAAATTTCGAAACTTCCCGTTTCTCAAGGACATATCAATGTCAAATAAGGAAAGAGAAAAACTTCGGGAAGAATAGTAGAGCAAGGTGAGACGAGGCAGTGGACAGGCCTCGAGGCTTGCTCGCATTGGCTACCGAATTAGTTGTTGATGTAACGCACATCCTTCTCTCTCTTTCTTTTCGTTTCTGACGACGGATTAACGGAATTTCCCGTTAACTTCTGCCACGAACGTACTTTTAGACGCGTGTAAGAACAATCGCGCATCTTAGAAGTCACGTGCATTGTTTCTATAATGACTAGAACAATAATTTCCTTTAGCTGAATGAGTATCACCCTCAAAGGCTAATAAATATGTTTAAGTGTGCCAAACTGTTCCAGCATCTTTTTTGTTGATAGACAAACTGTTCCAGCATCTTTTTTGTCGATGAACAAACTGTTCCGGAATCTTTTTGTTGATGAACAAACAAATTGTTCCACCATATTTTTGTTGATGAACAAACAAACTGTTCTAGCACCTTTTTGTTGATGAACAAACTGTTTCAGAATCTTTTTGTTGATGAACAAACTGTTCCAGCATCTTTTCGTTAATGAACAAATAAACTTTTCCAGCATCTTTTTTGTTGATGAACAAACTGTTCCAGAATATTTTTGTTGATGAACAAACTGTTCCAGAATATTTTTTGTTGATGAACAAACAAACTGTTCCAGTATCTTTTTCGTTGATGAACAAACAAAGCGAAATACTAGAGGGAAGTCAGCTAGTTGAGATCACCCAATACCAACTTTTGGGCTACTCTTTTATCAAAGAATAGCAGGATTGAGCGCGACATTATAACGCCCCCACGGCTGAAAGGGCGAACGTGTTTGGTGACGGGGTTAGATCCCGCGACCCCCAGAGTGCGAGTCGATTGCTCTAGCCACCAGACCATGCTAGGCCTAATACTGAAATAACTTCTAACTAGTTGTCGAACTTGACCTATTTTAACGAGGTTTGGTTGTGAAAACGTATACAGGAACAAACAGTCAGCAAAAGATAGTAACCACAAGTATCTAATAAGAAAATTAACAAACAAACAAGAAAAAACCACTTTTACAAAATGTGTTAGTAAAAGAACAATAGATGAACTTTGAACGTTTCAAATTACAGATCCAAAACAACAGCATGTATAAGTTTTCATTGAAATAATGCCGCCCCCCCCCTCCAGTGGCACAGCGGTATTTCTGCGGACTTGCAACGCTAGAATCCGGGTTTCATTACCCGTGGTGGGCAGAGCACAGATAGCCCATTGTGTTGCTTAATTACAGATCCAAAACAACAGCATGTATAAGTTTTCATTGAAATAATGCCCCCCCCTCCAGTGGCACAGCGGTATTTCTGTGGACTTGCAACGCTAGAATCCGGGTTTCAATACCCGTGGTGGGCAGAGCACAGATAGCCCATTGTGTTGCTTAATTACAAATAAGCATCGAATTAAAATACGCACTTTAATTATTCCCCCCCCCCCCCGTTTTCAATATTTTAAAGTTTATTTCCATAACTTTTGGCATTTTCCCGGTGGGACAGCGGTAAGTTTACAGATTTACTATGCTAAAATCCGGGGTTCGATTACTCGCGGTAGACCCAGCAAAGATAACCAAATGTGACTTTGCTCCAAAGCAAAGAAATTAATATAGAAGGTGGCATTCATAAACCCACCATCATGACTGATTATTGATTAATTATATTATAATTATGACGTAATAACCTACATTGTGTTATACCATATCAAATGAATACTTCAATTATCTCGCCCGGCATGGCCAGGTGGTTAGGGCGCTCGACTCGCAAAAACAAAATAACTGGAAGTAGAATCCATGTTTGTAGCACAACACCAACAGATAGATCTCTGTGTAGTCTTCTTAAAATTAAAAACTCGGAAACAAGTGACTTTGTTGTTCAAAGGATCATGGAAAACGTTCGAACTTTTCACACTTGTTGCTGTTCATTTAGTGTTAGTGTTAGTGTTGTCCATCTGTTTCACACTTGTTGCTGTTCATTTAGTGTTAGTGTTGTTGTTGTTCATCTGGTTCACACTTGTTGCTGTTCATTTAGTGTTAGTGTTGCTGTTGTTGTCCATCTGTTTCACACTTGTTGCTGTTCATTTAGTGTTAGTGTTGTTGTTATCCATCTGTTTCACACTTGTTGCTGTTAGTGTTAGTGTTGTCCATCTGTTTCACACTTGTTGCTGTTCATTTAGTGTTAGTGTTGTTGTTATCCATCTGTTTCACACTTGTTGCTGTTAGTGTTAGTGTTGTCCATCTGTTTCACACTTGTTGCTGTTCATTTAGTGTTAGTGTTGTTGTTGTTGTTGTCCATCTGATATTAAATAAAATTGTTGTTCATCTGTGATAAGAGCCCTCGCCATGCTACTGTGATTCTTAAGTTTTGTCTTCCCCCTCCCCTCCCCCAGTGGCACAGCGGTTAATCCGAAGGCTTATAACACTTGAAACTGGGGTTTTGAGACAG
>NW_013672991.1:26969-30248 GCF_000517525.1 Limulus polyphemus | reverse complement strand
TTGTCCGTATTCTCGTTTCACTACGTTGTTGTCTGTTCTAGTTTGTGTTGGTGTTGTTGTTGTCCATCTGTTTCACACTTGTTGTCTGTTCTATTTAGTGTTAGTGTTGTTGTTGTCCATCTGTTTCACACTTGTTGCTGTTCATTTAGTGTTAGTGTTGTTGTTGTTGTCCATCTGTTTCACACTTGTTGCTGTTCATTTAGTGTTAGTGTTGTTGTTGTTGTCCATCTGATATTAGATAAAATTGTTGTTCATCTGTGATAAGAGCCCTCGCCATGCTACTGTGATTCTTAAGTTTTGTCTTCCCCTCCCCTCCCCCCAGTGGCACAGCGGTTAATCCGAAGGCTTATAACACTTGAAACTGGGTTTTGAGACAGCTCAAATAGCCCTTTGTGTGGCTTAACAAGCAACAACCTAAATGTGAGCTAGGTTGGAAACTTTCCGTTTTTAAAGTTCTCATTCTAAGCTTTCTTTAAAAGGAAGTATAATCAAATTCCCATAATTCTATGTATGGCTTAAAACAAGGCTTGGAAAATAGATTATAATCCACGTGAGTAGTCTTAAAAGGAACGTAAAAAAATTCTTCTTTTATGTTTTAAAAAAAAATTCTAACAGTGAATAGTAATTCGTCTGAAATATTTTAACAGTTTTTATCGTCTTGTTCAGGGTTGATGTTTGGAACGGATGTGTTCACCTGATTAAGATCTTTCTATAAATTGTACGTTGTTTTGATTGATTTACCATCGTCCAGAGCTACTACTGAGGAAATAAATCGATTTAACTTCGTAACATGTGACAATATATATAAAATAGTGTGGGCATCTTGCTGGCTTTTCTACAGAAATTCGCAATTTTAATGATGAGGAGAAAATAAATTGGAACTCTGAATAGGTGGATGAAGTAAATCGAAAACTTTTCAAATCTGTTGGTTTCTAGAAAACCTGAAACAAACTTTTCAAATCTGTTGGTTTCTAGAAAACCTGAAACAAACTTTCAAATCTGTTGGTTTCTAGAAAAAAACCTGAAGCAAACTTTCAAATCTGTTGGTTTCTAGAAAACCTGAAGCAAACTTTCAAATCTGTTGGTTTCTAGAAAACCTGAAGCAAACTTTTCATATCTGTTGGTTTCTAGAAAACCTGAAACAAGATAATTAAAACAACTTTATATAAGGCGTTTTCACGTTCGGTGAGAAAGTCGAAGTTAACTGATCTAAAAGGTTAACATTTTTCTTTAACAACTTCTGTCAGAATCCATTAGCATGCGATGGTTCATTTAGATAGCAGTTCACCTAACGGTACACCTAGAACTGGTTTCAGACATTTCTAGTGGCTTATAGGAGGCTATACTAGGTTGGCTTTGTAAAACGGAATCCAAGGCTACTTATAAGACTTCGTGGGCATTGTTCCTTCTGGCATGTTGCCACGCCAACCGGAAGAGATGTAAGCTGAATAACGGGACGTCTAGTAGAATATGTATATATTGGTTCTATCGAGCGATCTAACACACGCCCAATTTTCCTGGTTTAAGTTCTTTAAAACTCTCTGCTTTCTTAAGAAGGTCGCTTTTTTACAAGAAAGAAAAATCCTCTCGAAACGTGAGGATAAAGAAAAGAGTGGATTTTGTTATAAGATATGAGGAGAGTTTAGAAGAGGAACAATAAGATATAACTTTTATTGGTTGGAATTTCGGACTTGGTCTATCTATCTGTTTATTTATGCTTCTGTTTGTCCATCCATTACTTTAGCCAACCTTTCTTATACATATGTGTGTATCGCAAATACAGGAAACAAGCGAGAAAGAAAATTCCACAGTACTGAGGTAGATATCAGAAGACTGTGTAATATTTTCAAGATCTTGATGACTGGAGAAGGGACGCGACGTTTCACTGAGTTAACTTCTTGTCGTGTTACTTTTTTTTTACTTATCAAAATGTCGAGAATATCGTGTATGTTTATGGTCTCTAGTTTGAGCAAGGGTGCGTTGAAAACAGTTTCTTGATATAAAGTGCTAATGGTTTATATATGTTTAATCTGCTTTAACTAAACTATTTACGAAGAACGTGGGTGGTCGTACGTCAGAGATCTGGATTTCGAATCCATGCCAGACTACAAAACGTTCTCTCCTCTTTAAGCTGTGGGTGCGTTATTGGATCGACAGTCAATTCCTCAGCGCTGATGGGGATGGCAAGGTGTTGTTGATTTCCCTTGTCGATAGGAAGACGGCAGACAGCCTTAATAGCAAAAAATACAAATATAAAATACACCCTTAATAACCGTCGGTAATAAAAGTGAACCTCTTTAAAGTACCCCCCCCCCCGAAATTAAAATTCTTCTATTTCAGTAAACGGCTAAAATTACAAAATTATTTACGCCTCTTCTGATGTATCATGTTATCGTTGGGTGCGGTCCATCACTGAATCGTAAAATCTCGTGTACTCGTTGTCCTTGGGGGAACGGGCTCAGACTACTGTTATTCGATCACTCCGCCCATGTCCAATCTTGTTTTTGTTTTTTGTTTTCACTTAATATTTCCAAATTCATCTTTGTAAAGAGGCAATGAATATAATATCTCAGTAGGACATCAAAATCAGAAACTTGCTAAGATAACTAAAAAAAAGGTAAAGAAAAAATAAAAATAGTTCTTTAAGTATGAATCTCACGATCATAACAACGCAAGTTAACATAATTAATACGTTTTAAGAAAGAGCGCTGTGGGTTAGTTAACGACGTCATTTAAACTATTTTTGTTTGGGAGTTTTCTTTAACTGATGAATTACAAATAAAATATGCTCTGAAGGTTGAAGTGATTTGCATAATTGAAATATTTGTTAACTCACACAGCTGCACAGGGGGGCTCTCGTCCCTCGTTTAGCGAAGACAGCTAGTCAACACCAACTTTTGGGCTACTCTTGTATAACGACGGGATAAGAATAATAATTCCTCATATTCACAATTAGGGCTCGCTACCTACTAGGTTACTCCCTGTCCCTCGTTTAGCGAAGACAGCTAGTCAACACCAACTTTTGGGCTACTCTCGTATAACGACAGGATAAGGACAATAATTCCTCATATTCACAATTAGGGCTCGCTACCTACTAGGTTACTCCCTGTCCCTCGTTTAGCGAAGACAGCTAGTCAACACCAACTTTTGGGCTACTCTCGTATAACGACAGGATAAGAATAATAATTCCTCATATTCACAATTAGGGCTCGCTACCTACTAGGTTACTCCCTGTCCCTCGTTTAGCGAAGACAGCTAGTCAACACCAACTTTTGGGCT
>NW_013672991.1:14071-26134 GCF_000517525.1 Limulus polyphemus | reverse complement strand
TAAAACACTTAGAAATGGATATAACAACCCATGTTTAAAACACTTAGAACTGGATATAACAACCCATATCTAAAACACTTAGAACTGGATATAACAACCCATATCTAAAACACTTAGAACTGGATATAACAACCCATGTTTAAAACACTTAGAACTGTATATAACAACCCATATTTAAAACACTTAGAACTGGATATAACAACCCATGTTTAAAACACTTAGAACTAGATATAACAACCCATAACTAAAACACTTAGGACAGGATATAACAACCCATATCTAAAACACTTAGAACATGATATAACAACCCATATTTAAAACACTTAGAACTGGATATAACAATTCATATTTAAAACACTTAGAACAGGATATAACAGCCCATATCTAAAGCACTTAGAACAGGATATAACAACTCATGTGTAAAACACTTAGAACAGGATATAACAACTCATATTTAAAACACTTAGAACAGGATATAACAACTCATATTTAAAACACTTAGAACAGGATATAACAACTCATATTTAAAACACTTAAAACAGGATATAAAAATCCATATGCAAAATATTCAAGAGAGAATTTTAAGGCTTATCTTTCAAGATAATTTTCAACAGAATTTGTTAAAAGAAACTCAAGCGACATTGGATATGGACAGAAAGACGTAGATGCACGTTTAAACAAGATGACACCCACAAACCACGGTCCACTCCGAACGACTAGATATGGTTGAAAACGGTCAGAAATAATAAAAAAAAATCTTCCTCAGCTTTGCTTGTCATCCTTTTTTTATTGTTAATTTTTTTGGAGAAAATAAAACATGGTTCGAATTAACTGAGCAACCTTGAGATAACGAACCCGTCTCGCCCATCAGCAGAGATAGATCGTAGCTCAGTCAGATTGATGAAACCTAAAAAAAAAACAAAAAAACGATTGACCCTGAAGAGAGATTGGTGTGACTATGTGCCTATTGGCAAAAAAAAAACAAAAACAAATGTAGCCTAAACTTTATGAAAAATACGTTGAATGCAAATTAAGTAAAATCAATCAGTTCGAGGGAGAAGACGACGATAGCTTTTTTTAAAAAAAAACTTTTCTTAAACAAGCGGAACAAGGAAAGAAATTAAAGAGAGTTTTGAATGAAAGAGAAAATAAAGGCCGGGGTTCGATTCGATGTAGTGAACGAATAGGTTTGTATAGTTTAGGCTTAGAATGAGAGTGGAATGGGAAAAATGAGATCTTGGAATAAGATATGAACTTAATGTTGGTAGCGGAAAGGTAGGGATTAAAATGTTTACAGCGATAAAAGTGCGGGTTAATAACGTTATTAGCGGTAAAAATGAGGGTTAAAATGTTTACAGTGGTAACATTGAGGGTTAAAAATGTTAGTATTAATAACAATGAGTGTTAAAATGTTTACAGTGGTAACATTGAGGGTTAAAAATGTTAGTATTAATAACAATGAGGGTTAAAATGTTTACAGTGGTAACATTGAGGGTTAAAATGTTTATAGTGGTAACAGTGAGGGTTTAAAATGTTAGTAGTGGTAACAAATGAGGGTTAAAATGTTTACAATTTTCTGAAAATCTCTGATTAAGTTTGATTTTCAAGCTCTCAATTTCTTCATTCTTCCTGGTTCTTTCTTACCATTTCTCCTTTCTTTCTATTTTCACTCATTTATCTCATCAATTTTAACTGCTGTTTCCCACTAACCATATTATTAACCCCCATTACACAGATCTTAACCCTTTCCTCTTCGCTAACAATATTCTCAACCCCTCTTTTTCTCGTAAAAAAATTCTCAATCCAAACTTTTACCACTGCCAACATTTTAAACCCTCACTGTTACCACTGTAAACATTTTAACCCTCATTGTTGTTACCGCTAATAACGTTTTTAACCCGCACTGTTACCACTAAGATGAGGACTGTTTTTCGGTGATCTTATTTGGGGGTCCTGTAACACCCAAAAAGTCTGAAGTTAATAAAAAATTGTCTTCGGTAATCTTATTTGGGGGGTCCTGTAACACTCAAAAAGTCTGAAGTTAATAAAAAATTGTCTTCGGTGATCTTTGAGATTAGTGCCTTATATCTAAATATTTGCGAGAAGGTTGGTCAACCCACAGAAGGTGTTGTTCCAACCCGCAGAAGAGGTTGGTTTAACCCAAAGTAAAGATTGACTCAGCCCACCGAAGAAGCTGGTTTAACCCATAGTAAAGATTTACTCAGCCCACTGACGAGGCTGGTTCAACCCAGTCGGTTTATTGCAAAGTATGTGTTAGTTCAACCCGAAAAGGGGTTGGTTCAACCCACAGAAGAGATTGATTCAATCCATTATTTTCGATGTAACAAGCTTCTGTGAATGATGGCGAGGGTAGCTTTCTCTGATGGCAATGATTACGTGCTGTTGGTGCTGCCCGACGTCACAATTTTCAATGTAACAAACGTCTGTGAATGATGGCGAGGGTAGCTTTCTCTGATGACAATGATTACGTGCTGTTGGTGCTGCCAGACGTCACAATTTTCAATGTAACAAACTTCTGTGAATGATGGCGACGATAGCTTTCTCTGATGGCAATGATTACGTGCTGTTGGTGGTGCCCGACGTCACAATTTTCAATGTAACAAACTTCTGTGAAGGATGGCGAGGGCCGTCTTCAACTTGTTGTCTTTTTTTCTTTTAGCCAGAGCTTTCAGTTTGCTGTTGAAGGCGATGCTGTGGTAACGGGTTTTTCCGCTTTCAACGGGTCTTCTTTGGGTCTTTTAAATTACATTGTTTATTAATCTCGCTGCATAAATATTTATGAGCCAGCTCTACCTCATGAATTAGTCAGGAATTCGCCATGTGCAAATATAAAACATTGTTGCCCGCGGTGTTACTTCACTGTGTTATGGCGTGCAAATATAGTAAAGAAAAATTGCACAAGAATACGAAATTGTAAGCTACAATTTAAAAGTAATAATAATAATAACTAAATGTTTCATCTTGTCTGACTTAACAAGTGTCTTTTAAATACACTATTTCATAGCTGGATGTTAAAATTAGTGTCATTGTGTTTTTGTTTTAATCATTTCCACCGATTACGTTATCACCAACAGTTCAAGGATTATTTGTTTGGTTTTTAAATTCGCGGAAAGCTACACGAGGACTATCTGCGTTAGCCGTCCCTAATTTGTCAGTGAAAGACTTAGAGGGAAGGCAGCTAGTCATCACCACCCACTCTTTTACCAACGTATAGTGGGACTGACCATCAGATTACAACGCCCCCTACGGTTGAAAGGGTGAGCATGTTCGGTGACGGGGATTCGAACCTGCAGATTGCGAGTCGAACGCCCTAACCACCTGGTCATGTGACAAACAGAGGAATGATAATTCTGTTACTTTAATCGCTTTCGAGTTGACCATTGTAGGATTTGAATTAACAAAATGTGTCCACCTTTATTCCGTCTTTAATTATCATTAATTATTAGGGCTAGTATCCTTTCTCTGTATGTTTTGTTGTTAAGAATCACCACGGGTATCGAAACCCGATTTCTAGCGTTATAAGCCTTCAAACGTTTTAAGTGTAATTACTGGGCAGATATTTTGGTCGTCATTTTTTTTTTTGACTTATCAACATTAACTGAAAATAACAGCTTATCGATATATTTTTCGAACAGTCTTTTTATTCGTATTTAATAGTTATATTTTTTTATAAATGAAAACGGATCAAACCTAGATAATCAAAACAAAGTACAGGACAATTTGAAAGTCTGTATGTAAAGTCCTTTTCTCAATACCAACAAAACACAATTAACTTATTCAGCAGCCTAGCTGGTAATTTATTTGTGATCTTTACATGATTCGTCTCTAGAGGAAGTAGCGAATCAAAGAAGAGATGACGTCACTCATGGAGTCTTTTTTTTTTTTTCACTGAAATTGAAAAATGACTTTGCTGCCCTCTATTCGCAGTAAATAACTTTATAAAACTTTATAAACTTTATAAAAATAAAATTATAAAACAACAGGGAAAATTTTAAAGATTTCAGAGTTGAACAATAGTTATATACAAAATAATTAGTAGACCCTAACAATAAATATATACAAAATAATTAGTATACCCTAACAATAAATATATACAAAATAATTAGTAGACTCTAACGATAATTATATACAAAATAATTAGTAGACTCTAACGATAATTATATACAAAATAATCAGTAGACTCTAACAATAATTATATAAAAAATAATTAGTAAACTCTGAACAATATTTATATACAAAATAATTAGTAGACTCTAACAATAGTTATATACAAAATAATTAGTAAACTCTGAACAATAGTTATATACAAAAGAATTAGTAGAATAAAACAACAATTACATACAAAATAATTAGTAACCTAACAATAAATAAATACGAAATAATTAGTAGACTCTAACAATAATTACATACATAATAATTAGTAGACTCTAACAATAATTCTACAGAAAATAACTTGTGAACTCTGAACAATAGTTACATACAAAATAATTAGTAGACTCTAACAATAATTCTACAGAAAATAACTAGTGAACTCTGAACAATAGTTATATACAAAATAATTAGTAGACTCTAACAATAAATATATACAAAATAATTAGTAGACTCTAACAATAATTATATACATAATAATTAGTAGACTCTAACAATAATTCTACAGAAAATAACTAGTGAACTCTGAACAATAGTTATATATAAAATAATTAGTAGACTCTAACAATAATTCTACAGAAAATAACTAGTGAACTCTGAACAATAGTTATATATAAAATAATTAGTAGACTCTAACAATAGTTATACAGAAGACAACTAGTGGATTTTGAGCAATAATAGTACAGAAAACTTCTTGAATATTTTTAAATGCTGAAGTAAAGGTTATGGCTACTAACCGTGACAAAGATCAATGTTTTGTCTTTATTAACTGTTGGTAGAATTTTGTCAAAATATAGCATCAGGGACCGAATAAATCATCTATCCAGATTTTAGTTGTTTTTTACGTTGTTATTTGTCACTTACTACACATTTTCTTTACGTTTGTGATGTTGTTAATTCATACTTTATCCACGCCTTTGAAATTAAATTTTACATTTGCTGGCCATCTATAATTCATTAAATATAAATATCAGTAAACTTAAACGTTGTTAATTAAGAAAGAAACAAATAAATAACAAAATGACAAACATCTTTATGTCAATTCTGGTTTAAGGTAAGCGAAGAAAGGTTTAAAAAGTTATGTTGAACAATATATCTAAAAATATTAATATTACTGTAGAATTCGCCACTAGATGGCAGTACTGATTCTCCATCACCAAAAGCTATGTAAAAGTATCCAATTTACTATAAATAAAGAAATAATGCCTTCGTTGGTTAAGTTAAATATTTTTTAGCTTATCAGGTTATCTGTGCTCTGCTTATTGATGGCATCGAATCCTATATTTAGCGTTATTACTTTGTTTGAAATTAATAACAAAGCTACACAATGGGCTATATGTGCACTGCCCACCACTGGTATCGAAACGTGATCTCTAGCGTTATAGGTCCGCTGACATACTGGGAGACTAGTGTTATAAGATTCCATATTTACCATTGAGCCAATGGTGGGCAGTTTTGTTGTTGTTTTTTTTTTTTTTGGTAAAGAATTATAATATTCAGAGAATTTATTATTACAAACACACGCCTATTTCCAAAACAAAGTTTTTGGTGAGATAATGAACAGAACTAAAAAATGAACAAAATAGTTTATTATCTAAATTTTATAACATCTTCTAAAAATATCTCACACACTTTCTAAAATTAAAAGCAGCTAAAATGGGATTTAAAAAATACAATAAAACGATGTTTCGCCATCAGAATCCCATTCTGTCTTTAATTTTTAATAATTAGTTATTTAATACTAGTAAAACTATAGATTTGAAAACATGTATTTACAAGAATGTGCCTCCATTTCTCAAATAAAGAATCACTGCCAAAGTTTCCGAGTGCTCGGTATATTTTAATGTTAGTAAACTTAATACAATCCAACATATATTAGTACAATACAGATTCAACAGATGGCGCTACATTAGATAATAGTATATTTTCTAAAAAATAAATCAATCATTCGATTTATCACTTGCCATTGAGTTATACTGATTGTAGAGGAATTCCACCCCTCATCAGTAACTATGGAAAGGACCAAATCGATAAAATAAGATTAGGCTTCACATATTATATATGTTTTCTACCAAAGCTACCCAAAAGACTACCTGCAAAAATGTTTAATAGACTAAAGGGAAGGCAGCTAATCATAACCAGGTGGTTAAGGCGCTCGACTCGCAATTTGAGGGTCGCGGGTTCAAATCCCCGTCACACCAAACATACTCGTCCTTTCAGCCGTGAGGGCGTTATAATGTGATGGTCAATCCTACTATTCGTTGGTAAAAGAGTAGCCCACGAGTTGGCGGTGGATGATGATGACTGCCTTCCCTCTTTCCCTGTCTTTCACTGCTAAGTTAGAGACGGCTAGCGCAGATAGCCCTCGTGTAGCTTTGCGCGAAATTCAAAACAAACATTCTCATATCTGACCGAATAATGGATTTTTTTTTCTTCCTTCTTATAGCGTACCTACTACCCTAAAGGGGTTTCTGGGGCAAACTGTAGTGAAACGTAGATCTTCAAATTCACAGTCTGGATACGTTAGGGTCTGGGCCACGCCCGGACCCTATCACATGGTAATTTTTGATACTTACTAACGAATCTATTGTATTTAACGCATAAATGTTTCTGTGAGGCCTTTTTCTACTGGAAAAGAAAGAACCACTCGTTCGTATTGTTTTTGTTTAACTATGCAGTATAGAAGTCATTTCCACTTTTACTTAACGGGGGACTGTCCCCCTCACATTTGAACAACAACAACAATACATTTATATATATGTACATAGTTAACTCAACCCCTACCCCGTTCTTTCAAAACCTACGAAGATAACCCACCTTCAATCGTTGACGCTGAGATGTAGTGCAAGGCAAAACGTTACAATATCAAGGTCCACGTACAAAAGAAATTCCGTACTGTTATATTTTTGTACGAATACGTTTCTACGTGTGGTGTGGGTGTGATTTTATGGGTAGGGGAGTTTATACGTGTGGATAACTGTGTGGTGTGGGTGTGAGTTTATGGGTAGGGGAGTTTATACGTGTGGATAACTGTGTGGTGTGGGTGTGAGTTGATGGGTAGGTGTAATAAATTGATGACGTTATCCTAAAATTTAGGCCTAGAGTTTTAAAGGAGAATTAAACATTTCATAAAGAAAATGATAAAACAACGAGATAAAAGATTTAATTTTTAAATTTTTACTACCATGTCTCGTCAAAATCTTTCATTACTTATATCAACACAAAAAATGTTTTTGTATTTTATTTTTAATTCGAGTCTTATTAATAGGTGGCGATCTAGTAGCCATTGTACACTTAAGTAGTAGCGTATCTCAAAGCAGGAGAGGCCCATCACACCCCAACCCTGTTGATCAAGGAGTTTACTGTGTCCTTGCTGCTGTTGGTATGAACGTTGGCGTGTAAACCAGTAGTATTATCTCAGACCGTAAGAACCGTTTCTGAAGGCATCATCGGATTCACGACGTAAGGTGGCGTCAGTACTGTAATTGCCAAATCCGTGAATTGTTAAAAATGCAGAGAAAAAAAATCACTCTGGTTTTTTATGTATTAATTCCAACAAAATATATGGCGTATATTTTGTTTTCTGTAGACCCTCTGCGCCTGCGCAGTGGGAACATTTAGTGATTATTTATTTGTTCTGAGAGCAAAGCCACATTGGGCTGTCTGTTGTGTCCACCGTGCAGAATCGAACCCCAGATTTTAGCGATGTAAGCCCGTAGATTTGCCGCTATCCTACCGGGGAACCATTTAGTGAATCTGTATTGATAAAAATATTTATAGTTTAAACAAGTCCAACAGAACTCACTACAACTATAACATTTATGTTTTTATCTATTCATCTGTTCATCCAAGGAATGTAGCTACTTTAAAAAAAGCAATAAATTCGGACAAATTAACACAGCAGTGCATATTAATTATAGCTAACACCAGATTCAAAACTGACGCGACGAATTAATCAACACAAAACTTATGTATCTATAAAAAAGTGAATTCCAGTGAGTTATCAACGGAATATATTAGAAACTGTGTTTTTTAGTTCTTTTTATTTCGTGTTTAAAACCCCGTGACTTATAATGGTCAAATCTCAACTTTACTGTAACGAGAAATATACTCCAGTTTATAAATATTAATTTTTTCAGGTCCTGAGTCCAGGATGGAGGAAGAACGTAGACTGAAATACAGAACTGCTTAAATACTAGTATATAATAATGATACTCGATTTAATATAATTTTTCTTGCCACTTCTGCTACTTTTATACGACATCCATCCAAACTATAATAGCTTCTCCGCTGTAAACAATGCAAACAAAGACGACTGTGAATCAAAAACACGAAATTTTGTTGTTGTTTGAAACAAGCCTTTTTCTTCGAAGGTTATCGTTGCAACTTTACGTGTGATCAGGGATAAAACCCGTGCTTGGTTCTAGAGGGCGTGGTCCATGATATTCTCTGTCATCTCTATCCGACCTTGATCCAGTTTCTGAAGGACAGAATTCATTGTAATCCAAAAACCATCTATTCTTTCCCAGCCAACTCGTGACACAATGTGTCGCTACAGTATGCAAGACGACAGTGATTTGCCTTTACACCTCACGCAATAATTCTAAGATTCGAAATTGTCTTCTGAAACTAAGAGCTCTAGTTTGATTTTCAGTTTTGTGCTGGGTATTCAAAGGTGTCTTAATATTCACTTAGTTTTTCAGTTGTGTGATTTCGTATTCTCTCCCCCCCCCCCACCCCTCTTCAGTAACTCGGCTGTAAACTCAAACATTCAGCCTTGTGCTCACGATGAAAAAAATGGCCCGGCATGGCCAGGTGGTTAAGGCACTCGATTCGCAATTTGAGGGTCGCGGGTTCGATTCCCCGTCACACCAAACTTGCTCGCCCTTTCAGCCGTGGGGGCGTTATAGTGTGACGGCCAATCCCACTATTCGTTGATAAAATAGTAGCCCAAGAGTTGGCGGTGGGTGGTGATGACTAGCTGCCTTCCCTCTAGTCTTACACTGCTAAATTAGGGACGGCTAGCGCAGATAGCCCTCGTGTAGCTTTGCGCTAAATTCAAAACAAACAAACAAACACGATGAAAATAAAGAAACACATCGTTTCATTTCTTTAATAAGTAAAACAGTAAGTTCACGTTATATGTCGCACTTTTTATTTTCATTATTTGTTGGTAATTATTCCATTAGCAATTCTAAATAAGAGATATGTAAAAAATAGCATATCCGATGTTTTTTTTAGTTGTTGTTTTTTCTTTCTGACAAAAGACACTGCCATGGAGACCGTTTGTTTAACGTCAAACTCATCAACGCGTAGACCGATTAGGCCTAACAAAAAAACCTAAAACTAATTCGTGATGTCGAGGTATTAGTTTGAAGTAAATCTATAGTGAAGGCGGCTGATATAGGTATTAAATACGTTTATTTAAACTCAACATTACTAGTAACGAGTGTTTTATATAAAAGTTTTTAATACCCATGTGAGCCTTTCTACTATACGTGAAAACCGAATTCAAATGCACGTGTTTATCTTAACATTAGACCTAAAATTTAATTTGCATGTAGTATAAGAAACTGAACCGCGCGAAGTGAAACGTCCAAGCTGGCGAAACAAGATCACTGATTAGGCCTAACAATGTGTCCAAGTTTTTCACCAAATTCTTCTTAAACAAACCATTTCTGGCGAAACAAGATCACTGATTAGGCCTAACAAAGTTTTTCACCAAATTCTTCTTAAACAAACATTTCGGATTTAATTTCACAATTTCTATTTGTATTTTAGTGTTTATGGCAAGGCTCACATGGCTGGCTGTCGCTGTCCCTAATTTTGAACTACTGATCGTGGGGAAGGCCACCGGGCAGCATCATCACCTCATCTACCATCCAAGCTATAGGATTGACTGTCGCTCTTATAACACACCTACAACTTACAAAAATATTATTTCAGATCTATCATATAAACACCATACCATATTTGTAGGAGTTAAACATTAAATCTTCACGTGTATTAATAATATAAACCCAGTAAATTATTCCGGATTCTGACCATCATCAGTCTGCCTTTCAATGTTCACATCGAATTTGGTAGGGGGAGGGGAACGCTGTGTCAAAGTATCTAAAAGATTTGGAATTAAAAGTATTATATAAGACACCTAGGATGCACGATAATCCTGAAATCAGTCATTGTTCTGTTTATTAAAGATTTATAACATTATAAAACGCTATTTAAAAAAAAAACGGTTTACTTCGGAATGAAAAACGAAACTTCAATGGGTCAGCTTAAGCCTATTTTATTTAAACGCGTTGATTGTAAGAACATTAGGTGGAGTTGTAACTTCAGTTTTTTTTCATGGTTGCTTAGGAGAGTTTGTTTGTAGTTAAACACAAAACTACACGATGGGCTATCTGTGCTCTGCCCACCAAGGGTATCGAAATCCGGTTTCTAGTGGTATAAGTCCGCAGACATACTTAGGAGAGACATATTCTACAAAAAAGAACTTGTTGACTAGCTTACTGAATTGTTGACTAGCTTGTTGAATTGTTGCCTAGCTTCTCAAGGTAAATTAATCAGCAAAATAGCATTACATTCTTAAACTTATAAAAACACTGTTAGTGTTGAAACAAACGTATAGTCAACATTGTTAGTGTTAGAACAAAGTTATAAACAGTCCCGCTAGTGTAACATATAACAAACTTGTAACCAACACTATTATTGTTAAAACAAACTTATAGCCAACACTGTTAGTGTTAGAACAAAGTTATAAACAGTCCCACTAGTGTAACATATAACAAACTTGTAACCAACACTATTATTGTTAAAACAAACTTATAGTCAACATTGTTAGTGGTAGAACAAAGTTATAAACAGTCCCGCTAGCGTAACATATAACAAACTTGTAACCAACACTATTATTGTTAAAACAAACTTATAGCCAACATTGTTAGTGTTAGAACAAAGTTATAAACAGTCCTGCTAGTGTAACATATAACAAACTTGTAACCAACACTATTATTGTTAAAACAAACTTAAAGTCAACATTGTTGGTGTTATAACAAAGTTATAAACAGTCCCGCTAGTGTAACATATAACAAACTTGTAACCATCACTATTATTGTTAGAACAAACTTATAGTCAACATTGTTAGTGTTAGAACAAAGTTATAAACAGTCCTGCAAGTGTAACATATAACAAACTTGTAACCATCACTATTATTGTTAGAACAAACTTATAGTCAACATTGTTAGTGTTATAACAAAGTTATAAACAGTCCCGCTAGTGTAACATATTACAAACTTGTAACCATCACTACTATTGTTAGAACAAACTTAAAGTCAACATTGTTAGTGTTATAACAAAGTTATAAACAATCCTGCTAGTGTAACATAAAATAAACTTACAACCAACCCCGTTAATGCAACATACAACAAACTTGAAGCCACTATTATTAAAGGAACACACCACATATTATACCCAATCTTGTCCTGTTAATGCAACATACAACAAACTTGTAGCCACTATTATTAAAGGAACACACCACATATTATACCCAATCTTGTCCTGTTAATGCAACATACAACAAACTTGTAGCCACTATTATTAAAGGAACACACCACATATCATACCCAATCTTGTCCTGTTAATGCAACATACAACAAACTTGTAGCCACTATTATTAAAGGAACACACCACATATTATACCCAATCTTGTCCTGTTAATGCAACATACAACAAACTTGTAGCCACTATTATTAAAGGAACACACCACATATTATACCCAATCTTGTCCTGTTAATGCAACATACAACAAACTTGTAGCCACTATTATTAAAGGAACACACCACATATTATACCCAATCTTGTCCTGTTAATGCAACATACAACAAACTTGTAGCC
>NW_013672991.1:11007-13282 GCF_000517525.1 Limulus polyphemus | reverse complement strand
CTTAGCTTTTATAAGTGTGTTATTAGTGTTCGGAAACCATCCAGTAATCTGACGTGGAACAAGGATGTCTTATTTAGGTTTGGAATAGCTTCTATATGTGTGTTAATAGTGTTCGGAAACCATCCAGTAATCTGACGTGGAACAAGGATGTCTTATTTAGGTTTGGAATAGCTTCTATATGTGTGTTAATAGTGTTCGGAAACCATCCAGTAATCTGACGTGGAACAAGGATGTCTTAGCTTTTATATGTGTGTTAATAGTGTTCGGAAACCATCCAGTAATCTAACGTGGAACAAGGATGTCTTATTTAGGTTTGGAATAGCTTCTATATGTGTGTTAATAGTGTTCGGAAACCATTCAGTAATCTGACGAGGAACAATGATTTGATAGTTATAGCTGTGTGCTGTCAATGTTAGAGAAACCTCGTGCATGTTCGTGTATTTTTCTGTTTTGTTTTCAACGCTCCGCTTCATTGTCAATTATCTTCGTTTTTGCATTGATATTCGATTCGCCTCTTGGAATTATACATGATTCGGTAGTCTTAACACATTTGTTTATTGTGCGTAGGGAGAAGGGGGGAAAACACATATTCAGTACATATATTATTATGTTAGAAGGCGAGAGAACTATTCCTTTTTAAACTCCACGTAATTATAAAATAACTTTTTATTTGAACCAACGTTTCGCCTTTGCGGTTTCATCAGGGCTAGTACATGATTTTACCACTAATATTTGTATGGGATATGATATATATAAAACAATCAATCTCATAACATATTATATTGCTTCAATTATATGCTGGATGAAGGTAAATTAGGTCAGTAAAGATTTTCAATAAAGTAATTTCCGAATACTGTGTAAAACATATTCCATTATTTGTGTTTATATTTTACACTTTGGTCTGATGTCATGAGACTCTTATTTGAATCGTAAAGTAACTGACTAAACTGTTATATCCATCCTCACGTTATTGGTGTTAGATTCTTTTAAAGGCGTTTTTTTTTCTCTTCAATTCAATTTTCATATTATCGTTACAACATTTCTGAAACTAAATATATTTTAGAAACGTAATTATAACACCAAACTAGTCATTATAACACTCATTCAAACTTTTGAAGTTTTTCTTATATTTACTAATAACAACTAAATAATTTTGATTCTCTGATTTAAGGGATTATTATAAATAAACCTATTTATCTGGAAATTTATGTTTGGAAATAAGTTAACTACTAGGTAAAAAAATGATCGCAGTACAGGAATAACGAGTGCAAGTAGGCCTAATGTAGGATTTTCAAATATAACCGATTTCTCGACTAGTATCAGAATCAGTTTAGTTCAAGAAATTAGTGTCCTGAAGTTTATAACTTGACTGAATTTGACATTGTTATAAATAAGCTGATTGGTCACATTTAAAGCACATGTGTAGACAAGTGGACGATCACCTCTTCTGTATCAATAAAGAGCTCGGCAGCTTTCAGTCTCTCGAGAAGAATCTCTGCCGAACTAGTCACGACGAAAGCCAAGTAGAACTGAGCAAAGTAAGTGTACTCAAATCTAGAAGGTAAACTCGCTTTCTTTGTCCAGTGGACGGCTTTACTTCGTGACCTCTGTTTCCTGATAGCATTGGTCGGCTGTCACTTTTAGTCGAAGTAATAAACAACTAGCTAAGGATAATTCAGTGCTAACCCATTCAGCCCAGAATTTACATATAATACTGAAATAGAAAAGAAATAAACTTGGCAATTACAATAAAGCAAAGGTAACAACCTTCTGGACCACGTGCAGCTGCCATGAGAATGCGAAAATTAAATAGACGGAAACTAGAAAAAAAAAAATCTATACTACTAAAGAAGGTAGAAAACACATGATATCACACTAACGTGACGTGTCGTGTTCTCATAAAACTTCTATAACTTCTTCATGTGAAGTTATACACCACGAGATCATTTTGTTGCGTCTAATTAAGCCTAAAGCTCAAGTTAGAATACCTATTTCTGGCATTGAAATATAACTACCTTGTTTAATGCGTTTCAGATATAAATTTAACAAAAACAAAAAACGTTTTAACCCTTTATAATACATGGTAATGTTTTTTTTTCCATTGCCGTAGTTGGTAAATGTACGGGTGGAGACGATAAAGAGTTAATCATCAATGCAGTTAGGCCTATGATCTCTATCCTTCCTCCATGCAATAGTTTTGTTTGTTTGTAGTTAAGCACAAAACTACACAATGTCTGTGTTTGTTTGTTTTTAATTTCGTGCAAAGCTACACGAG
>NW_013672991.1:9162-10790 GCF_000517525.1 Limulus polyphemus | reverse complement strand
GATTCGAACCCGCGACCTGCAGATTACGAGTCGAGCGCCCTAACCACCTGGTCATCACGGGTATCGAATCCCTGTTTTTCGTGTGAAACGCTTTCAGATTTACCACTGTCCAAAGCAACTAGAGACACACCTAATGACGACTGTTTTTTTTAAACCTTCATCTTGCACGACTGTTTTCTTAAGTTAAACTTCACGAAAACGAAGTTTTTTTTTAATTATATAAAAAACAAATTAATATCATGTGCTTAAAAAAAAAGATAATCTGATATTTTAAATGCGCCACCTAGTTGCACAGTGGTGTGTCTGCGGACTTATACCGTTAGAAACAGATAGTCCTTTCAGTAGCTTTGTGCTTAATAACAAAATAACAACAACAATGTGCAGTCCCGTCTGATTCCCATAGACATCCAACGTCTGGCCTAGTTAGTACTTTGATAAGACAGACCATCTGGGAATAGCAGGTGATGATGGCACTATTACTTTATTTACCCCCCAGTGGCACAGTGGTATGTATGCGGAGTTACAACGCTAGAAACCTGGTTTCGATACCCGTGGCAGGCAGAGCACAGTTAGCCCTTTGTGCTTAACTGAAAACAAACTTTATGTTCAATCTTGTACTCGTCGTTTATGGAATTAGTCTTGTTGTTTAGCACAATGGGCTATTTGTGCTCTGCCCACCACGGGTATCGATATCCAATTTTTAACGTTATGAGCACAAAGACTTTAGGCTACACTACGATTATCCTTCTTGCCCTATGATTATTATCTCACCACCACCACCTCTTCAATCATCATTTTGAATGAAATAAATATTACTCAGTCGTCAAATAAACGGCGATTTATTATCTTTTATGCGGACTTACAACGCTAGAAACCGGGTTTCGATACCCGTGGTGGGCAGAGCACAGATAGCCCATTGTGGAGCTTTGTGCTTAACTTCAAACAAACAAAATCTTGTGTTTTTAAAAAAACGTAATCATCATTTTGTGAATTTTTGTTTTTGTTACAGCGCAGATCGAGTCCCGAATTCTAGTGTTATACATCAAGCTGAGCCACGGGGGGTGAATATTATTACGACTATTATATGCAGTAATTCAGGGTTAACTGTTGTACGACGTCACTCTAGATTTAATCATTTTGTATTCAATTGTTTTAGGTTCATCTGAAGTTTAGATTGTATTTTTACAAGTGATTTGATACTGAGGTGAAATGAGCGAGTTATTGTTTTTTTTTTTACTGAATCTTTATTGTTTAACTTGTTGACAATAACGTCGTAAGTACAAAAATTCTTAAAACAGAAACATCTGATATGACATCCCATTCAAACAGCTGCCTCTCTTTAAACAAATGAATATTCGAGTAAAAATTAATTTAAAAAAATTATTCAGAACTAATCAACGAAATCCGCTTACTATGTTCTGATCAAACACAAACTACTAGGCTCCCTCTGGCGGGAAATGATCTAAAAAAATATATCCATTCGGAATACAAAGGAAAAAAATTCTAACTGGGCGAAATCCTGTGGAGGTAGGTTTGCGGGAGCCATAAAGCGGAGATTTAGCCCACACCTTGGAGTGTATAGTTTTAGAAATTTGAAATTATTTAATGCCCACTTCCCACTTCCCACA
>NW_013672991.1:0-8446 GCF_000517525.1 Limulus polyphemus | reverse complement strand
CAGTTAGAGCAGAATAAACGTGGACCTGTGAAGTATAAGAACAGTTAGAGCAGAATAAACGTGGACCTGTGAAGTATAAGAATAGTTAGAGCAGAATAAATGAGGACCTGTGAAGTATAGAACAGTTAGAGCAGAATAAATGAGGATCTATAGAGTATAAGAACACTTAGAGCAGAATATATGAGGATCTATAGAGTATAACAACAGTTAGAGCAGAATATATGAGGATCTATAGAGTATAACAACAGTTAGAGCAGAATACATGAGGATCTATAGAGTATAACAACAGTTAGAGCAGAATATATGAGGATCTATAGAGTATAACAACAGTTAGAGCACATAAAACTAGGACCTTCGATAAAATTTTAACAAATCAGCTGTTGAATAGACAACAGATTAGGTAAGATAAAATACACAAAAATGTCAACTCTTTACGTAAAAAATTAAAATTAAGATTTTTTTTCAGCTTTAGGGTTGTCAATTATGGTAAAAATGCAATCGTTAAAATTATTTAGTTTCACATTTAATTTCGGGTTATACAAGTTTCAGCTTCAGTCGTTTTATTTCAGCTAACTTTGGATTATAGTGTACACAAAAGGATATGCAGAAAACAAAACCAAAACCAAAAAGCTCAATCTAAGAACGTTGTCATAGATACAGCAAAGTTAAGTTAATCGTTGTCGTGATTTATCTATACCATCTCTAAAGACTAATTAATAGGCTTAGGTGATTGTACAGTCAGTAACCATGACAACTGTGTGATATTTCTGATGAACGTTATGTTAGAGAAATTAATTGTTAAAGAGAGAGCACGAGAAGCCTAACAGTGTTACTAGATGACAAAAATTTCAAAGTTAAGCCTAACAGTGTTATGTTACTTGTAAAACAAGTTGCTCACTGAAGTTAGGATTGAATAATATTTTTAAAGTACAGAAACGAAAGAGAATTGCCTTACCTTCATGGCTGTGCTACGATTTCAACTGTTCTATTGAAGAATAGAGGGAGAATCCTGCTTTTATAAGCCCTTCTCTGTACATCAAGCAGACTAGCGATGACGTGCCCTTCATCTCGGAGTGACAGTTAGCTTCAGAACAAAGCCTGTTGAAAGATAACCTTCATAAGATAGCAGCCACCATAATTAAAGTAATAGTCTTGTAGCCTTCCTCGTGCTTGTACGAAACAATAATTAAAGAACCGATTTCTTCGTTTAACGAGAGGATTTTCGGAAGAAACCTTGGAGCTTCCCTCCCCCCCAAGTACAACCTTCCCTTCGTTGTTTTCAACTCTTGAAACGCCTTGATCTAATTCACCCTTAGCGCCAGTCACCAACTTGTGTCACACCCATCTTTCTCCGTCTATCTATTTTTTAAATATATATATAAAAAATATAGTGCAGATAATAGACTAGAGATGGCGGTAAAAAATAAAAGGACTTTACTGATGTGTAATAAAAAAACACACAGAAGGTGGTGAATGCCAAACACTAGCAATATGAAATCATTTGCATTAAAAAAAAATGTTTTTGTGGAATGTTGAAGAAAAAGTTGTGTTTTTTATTTTGTAAAATTCAAATATACTAACGTTTCTATACAATTGACTACATTTTCAACGTGATCGGCGTCTTATGTTACACGTCGATAAACAGTCAGGTCTGAGACCCTTAAATGATCTAGAACTTCTGACCAGAGAAGGGTAGCTCATCAAAAGCGCCCGCCGCCTAAACGGATACTCTTAATCGAATAGTGAAATTAATTGTTACTGCTATAACGTATTCTCTGAAAGTGAAGGATGAGTTCTGAGGAAAATCGCAGCTCGAACCTTGGACCTTTCAACCCGTAATCCGATACATTCTCCACGAGGTCTTATCAACAAATTTTTATAAATAAGAGCTGTTTAGTACACTGTTTAAATGAAACATAAATATATATATATCGCGACTGAAAAAAAACAACAAAAAACTCGGAGCAGAAAGAATTAATAATAGAAAAGAAGCAAAGCCGCTGAGAATTACAACGAACGGGAACTCTGTCGTGGTTTTCCCGCTAGCTGACAGCGATAACCTTGTCAACCACTAGGCAAGAAAACCGGCTTTTTTTTCAGGTTTAGATTTATCTGTTTCGATCATCCAAGTGTAAGCAGCTGTATAGGTATATGACGTCATAGTTTAATACGTCAGATCGGATTACGCAGCTTCCTCCGCCGTAAGTAGCACCACGAACCATGTAGTTTGTCGTTACGTCAGACGGCGCTGTTGAGCCACTGGGGATGACGATCAAAACATTCATTAATTGATCAGTTAAAAAATAAGTACTCCAGAATGATATCAAAAACATTGCGCTCCGTACTTTAAGACCGTGGGTAACTCAAGAGTTGGCGGTGTGTGTGTGCTATTGACTACCCGTTTTTCCCTACAGTTGGTTAGTTCAAAATTAAAGATGGTGGTGAATACTCGAAACAAACAAACTAGCCCTCCTCCCAATTTATTGCTTTCAGTATATATGGCGGGACTAATTCATAGTTCGCGAACCCTTTGCCCCAGAAACGCGCTCCGCACCTTGGGGTCGTTATATAAGTGACGTTCAAGTTTTACTATTCAATTACGATAGAATGCGGGCTGGTCCTGTGGTATAGCTCTCGACTTCGAGCCGCGTTCAAAACATTCCCAGTACTCTCAGTTCTGGGTGTGTTAAAAAAGTGACAGTCAATTGCTGACTGGCTGCCCTTCTTCTGGTAGACAGCCTTACTAACTTTGCCTTAAATACAAAAATACGGGCCCGGCATGGCCAGGTGGATAGGGCTCTCGATTCGTAATCTCCGGGTCGCGGGTTCGAATCCCTGTTCCACCAAGCATGATCGCCTTTTCAGCCACTGGGGCGTTATAATGTGAGGGTCAATCCCACTATTCGTTGGTAAAAGAGTAACCCAGGAGTTGGCGGTGGGTGGTGATAACTAGCTGCCTTCCTTCTAGTCTTTCACTGCTAAATTAGGGACGGCAAGTGCAGATAGCCCTCGTGTAGCTTTGCGCGAAATTCAAAACAAACAAACAAAAGTACGATCAATAACACAAAATTTGGCGGGGGATACCCATGACCCTTCTTGATTTATCAGTTCAGATAACCCTTGTGTAGTTGTGCTCTAATATCCGAAACAAACAAGCATTTGTTAACAGGATCATGAGCATGTGGGGGGGGGTACCTTTCGAGACTTCACTGACTTATTACCCTCAATGGAAGCACATGCGTTAGTTCCCCCTGCAAGTTTAATGGGTACTTTTTAAATAGATTACACAGCTCTCAAGGATGTACGTAGCCTTTACCCATCTCCAATATAGAAACCAGAAAGTTTTAGTTAAATTTGTATAATGGAGATATGTTTCTGGTTGGTTCGACAGGTGGCGTCACATTTGTCACTTTGAGTGATTTCCCCTAATCATTTGATGACTCTTACCTCCGCCTCCAAAAGTGGACGGAGGTTATGTTTTCACCCCCGGTGTCTGTGTGTGTCAGCAAGATTTCTCGAAAACAGCTAAATCCATTTTGACGAAAGATGGTATACATTCGTAGTATGATCCCTATTTAGAAGTGATTAGGTTTTGGAGGGTTAAAATCAAAGTTCAAGGTCACAAAAATCCAAAAATTCCCTATCTGTTAACATGGGGACCGGTTTTTCACACTATTTTTGCTCTATAACTGAGTCATAAATAAATGGATTTTGATGAAACTTGGTGGAGTTATGTAGAATATTATTCTCCATGTCTTCCTGCAAAAATGGTTCGTGTCCGTTGTTATCAACGGACATATGGACACATTTTCGTATTTTTTGAGAGCCGAATATGATCAACGCTCTATTGAGTGCCCCTCTAGATTTAATTGAGTTTGTTTTGTTTTTTCGTTTTGTTTTTTATTCCTGTAAACTCCCAGTGGAGCATAGGGCCGTAACAACACCTCACCAACGGAAGGCGTTGTTGCAGTTACTTGTAGCAGGTTGGTTTTTACGGGGTGGAGTTGCTAGCCCCGCGCCCAACCCTCCTCATTTCTCATCCTGGACTTGGGACCAGGCAAAGGCGGAGGTTGACATGTTTGGTGTGACGGGGATTCGAACCCGCGACCTTCAGATTACGATTCGAGCGCGAGTTTGGTTTAGTTACTAAAAAACCCAAAGCTAACAATGGGCTATCCGTTCTCTGCTCCTCCACTAGTAACGAAACCCGATTTTTAGCGTCGTAAGCCTATAAACTTACCGCTATCTGCCACTGGAGGGTATTCACACCGAGTATTGTAGCAAAAACAAACAGTGTAAAAATTACTCAGTATACTGAGATATTTGGATCATACCGGTGGTATGAGAGAAAGAAGATAGGCTTAGGGTTAAAAAAAAAGTCAAAAATATAACATCATTATTCACTTTTTTTACTTTTCCTATAAGACCCCCCCCCCCCCCCCAGTGAGTCAACGGTAAATTTGGGGAGTTATCACGCTAAACGTTTGGTTTCTATACTCGAGTTGGGCTTACCCTATTTTCTACTTTATAAACCCTCAAGCTTACGGCTGAATCACCGGGAGCTCCTATTTAAAGACTCAAAACCTTAAATCACAAAAATAAATATTTCAAAAGAATAATATTTTAAAATTCAAAATTAATATATTTCAAGATACAAAATCACAATTTAAAAGTCAAAATGAAAATATTTCAAAAGCCGAATTCAAAATAATTCAAGGTGCAAAATTAAAGCAATTCAAATCGTAATTCATGAACTAAGATCAGAGAAATTCAAAGGTTTAAAAGATGAAATCAAAACAAAACTAAAATCGGAAAAATTCATCAACCAAAATCAAATCCATTCAATAGTCAAAATCTCAATAATTATAATTCAAACATACGCTCAGAACAATACAGAAGTCAACAATAATTCAAACATACGCTCAGAACAATACAGAAGTCAACAATAATTCAAACATACACTCAGGACAATACAGAAGTCAAAACAGAAACAACTATAAAAATTTCAAAAACCGAAATCACAACGCTCAGAATAAAAACAAGAACAACTCGGATATAAAGACAGAATGATTAGAAAGCATGTATAATAACTCATACAGTTCAAAAGTAAAAATAATAAATTATTGAAAAGTCAAAAGTTAAACCAATTAAAAACTTCAAAGCTAAAATTCAGGGTAGCTCAAAAGTGCCCCCTTCTAGGAGTAAATCTGCATGATTAGGACGCTAAAATTCGGGTTTCGATCCACGTGATTGACTGAGCACCGATAACCAGTTTTGTAGTTTGTGCTCAGCCAAAACTAAACCAAAGGGTAAAAGTAATTATTAAAAAATTCAAAAGTCGAACCAAAATAATTCTAAAGTCAACATGAGAACAAATATTTCGTGAACATATGAATGATGTAGTGTTTAAATTACAACGATGACGTTCACTTTCAAAATCATGGGTTTAATACCTAAAAACCTCCTGAAATCATCTGATAAAGGGTTTTAGCTGTACAAATTGTCTTAAACTAAGCCCAGTATTTTGTTCTCTCAAAAACCCATTTAAAAAACTTTCTTCCAACGTATTAAACGAAACCAAATTTCTCTATATTTATGATAGAACCAATTCTGATAAAAGAGTTAGCACAATGGATCACATATAAAGTGTAATAGACTTGAAATAAAACCCAAAAACTCGAGCGCTTTCGAATAGTTGGTTCTTCTTTTTTGTTCTCCTGAAGAAGAATAGTCAACTATTCGAAAGCGCTAAAGTTTTGGGTCTTATTTTAAGTCTATGATATAAACAACTAAGCCTACTTTATATTTATGATAAAACTACATAAACCTACCTTATATTTATGATAGAACCAACTAATCCTACTTTATAATTATGATCTAAACAACTAAGCCTACTTTATATTTATGATAGAACCAACTAAGCCTACTTTATATTTATGATAGAAAGAATGAGCCTACTTTATATTTATGATAGAAACAACTAAGCCTACTTTATATTTATGATACAACTAACTAAGCCTACTTTGTATTTATGATACAACTAACTAAGCCTACTTCATTTATGTGATAGAAACAAATGAGCCTACTTTTCATCGCAGATATAGAAATCAAAAGAACATACAATTATCACATCTCAAACACTGTAAAAACGAACTATTAGCGATTAGATGTGAGGTTTCTTCTTTCGATTCACAAAAACAGGTTCTTCAAGTATCCACCAGTTGCATCAGTATCCAAGGTCAGGACACAAAATATAGATGATGACATTAGGAGTCTGAGTTTCGTTAGAACAATTATCTTCCTTTTAACTAAAGACCAATAAGAATAAGAACTTATCTACACACCTCCACCTAGAGTCAGTATTTAAACCTGAGAATTTGGAGAGGCTGACACAAACATCCAATCTTTCCAAAGAGAGAAAACTTGGAGTGAAAAACAACTCTTAAGATGAAGGTGAGTAAAAATTATGTTAATTTGATTTATCAATTATATTATTCGGTTATTGTTCAAAAAATTCTTAAATTAGAAATAAAATTTAAATAGTTTTCAATGAAGAATATAAAAAAAAACTTGAGATAAAGGTTTATTTATTCTAAGTAGAATAAACAGCATTTATCTGAAGTCATTTCTTGTCTTTATTGAAAACGGTTTCCATTCTTCAGCCAGCACTGAAACTTTTAAAACATCATAAAACATTTAAATAAGTTCTTAAGAATATCGTATTATTTTCTTTTAATCGGTACTTAAGAATTATCTAACTTTTTGTAAAATATAAAACGTAACAGCCAAGATATATCTTTTTTGTCGTCTCTCTTTCTATCTATCTGTCTACTTGGTTGTTTGTCGATCTATTTATCTGTTTATTTATCCTTCCGTCTATTTGGTATCATTACAAGTAAAAATATATTTAACCTGTTAATTATAATTTAATATTTCGTACTAATATGATTTTTTATTCAATAAATACTATTAGTATTATTAGATTATTAAGTATTTTTGTGACTGAGATTTTTTATTGTCATGGTAACAGTGAATATTGTTGGTCAAATTGTATCGACTTGTTTATCACCTGTTTATCTCTCTAATTGAATTAGATTAATTAATATCGATAATTTATTTCAGGTACTTATTCTGTGTGCTTTGGTCGCCGCTGCCCAAGCTGGCATCATCTACACTCCAGGTCTTCTTGGAACTGGAGCAAGTATCCAGACCCGGAACCAAGATGTAAGTTTAGATATTTTTAGAATACCTATAAACAGAGTGACTAGTGGAAGTCAATACCCACCATCTCTTTCGATGATATGATAAAGTTCTTGTACAACACGTTCTTACACATTCAAAACGTTACAACATTTAAACAGAGTTTTGAAAGAGTGCAAAACACTTGGAAGTCGCCGGGTAAGACAGGTGAGTCGCCGGGTGTGACAAGTGAGTCGCCGGGTGTGATTCAACTAAGAACAGTTAATTTGTTTTGTTTCTTCTCTTTTTTTTCTGTATCGTAAGTAACTCTTTCTCACACTCCATAATATATGAATATCTTCTTTCCCGCGTAACGAATACAAACGTTCTATTGCACTGGACTGGTCCATAAAGAGTTTTAACTATTCATTCCAGGCTCTTGGCAACTACAACTTCGCCTACGATGAGGGATCTTTGACCGGCGGAAGCTTCCGGAGGGAATCCGGTGATGCCCTCGGCAATGTCAAGATCGGATCCTACGGACTGAGAACAGCTGATGGCCGTGTCCGTACCGTCAACTACGTGGCTGATGCCGCTGGATTCCGTACCGACATAGACTCCAACGAGCCCGGCGTGGAGGCAAAAGATCCCGCTAATACTTCGATCAACAAGGCTCAGAAGATAGCTCTTCCTCTAGCAACGACCCCTCTCGCTACAGCTCCTGCTGTTTCTCCCGGTTCGTAACCTACTAACACTTTCTACTGGTCTTCCACTTCCAAATCCCTGGTTGGCTTCTCGTCTGGCTGGTAGACTGGTTTGGTAGTAAAACATTAATATAAAAATTGTCTGTATTTCAATGTTTCTGTTACTTGTTCGCTGTAATACGTAGCTACAATAAAACACCTGAAAAAATATAATTATTCGTTTTCACTTCGTTCGTTTTCTTAAAAACACATTGGCCACTGACAAAATACCAGCACGTTATTTGATCCCAGCTTTCATCAAACACATTAAACATGTTTATCTTGACAAAATACCAGTACGTTATTTGGTCCCAGCTTTCATCAAACACATTATACATGTTTATCTTGACAAAATACCAGCACGTTATTTGGTCCCAGCTTTCATCAAACACATTATACATGTTTATCTTGACAAAATACCAGCACGTTATTTGGTCCCAGCTTTCATCAAACACATTATACATGTTTATCTTGACAAAATACCAGCACGTTATTTGGTCCCAGCTTTCATCAAACACATTATA
>NW_013672990.1:38638-40445 GCF_000517525.1 Limulus polyphemus | reverse complement strand
AAATAAGCTAAAGAGTGACGAAATGTAACACACGTATACACATTAAAATGTTATATGTGTTGTAGCAGTTACTTATTATTCACATCAATGAAAACTATATAAAAATGCTCAATTTTTCATTGTTGTACTATTGACTCTACCCTAATCGGTCGCACCCCACTTTTTTGGGAAACGGTGCTTTTACAGTGTTGAAAACATAACTTCAAAACTCGTTCCTTTAAAAATGGAAGTTTTCAAAGACAAAACATTAAAGTTTAAACTTGGAAGAATATAACATGATCAGCAATGAATAAAATCTCCAAGAAGCTGAGCAAGAATGATCTCTGACCTTACCTATGATAAATTGTACATAAATATTCTAAAGCAAGGACCAAAACTGAAACCCTTGGGTTAAAAAAAAAAGAAAACTTGATATACGGCTTCCAATACGACACGTAATTCAAAAGAAATGGCAACGAAAATAAACTCTTGACTCAGAACCAAACATGCATTCTCGAATATAAGATACAAAGGAACCCCTAAAATAATACCGATAAACTGGTGCTTTCCCAAATACGAGGAAAGGCATAGAATGTGAAACACATGACATTTTTTTTTTCTCTTCAAACCGACATAGTATAATGAAAAATAAACTGACTTTTCAATACGTGACTGAAAATACATTTGTAAGGAGAAACTGAAAATAAACAACCACGTATGGTTGTCCAAAGTTTCACTTGTTGTCCAGTGTGGAGATCATTTCTCTCTGGGTGGCGGCAGATGTTGAGAAAAGTAGGTAAATACACCAGAACAGAGAAAAAAGATATATGCTGGCCCTCGTGTCTGTCTGTCTCTCTTTCGCCATACTGTCGCCTCTGTCACCTGATAACAGTTAAAGTACAACAGATAAAAACTTGCGCACTCCACACCAAACTCTTGTCACTAGGGGGCGCCCCTAGCATGGCACTATGCTTCTTGTTATTACTTGTTATTTTAGATCATAAAGTTTTATTCGGTTAAGTTCCATTTTGGAATAATTACTACTTGAGATCGAGATTAATTAGTACCTGAAGTAGTCATAAGTAGCTTCAGAGATCGAATGTTCAGTAACATAACCACGAATACTGAGTCACATTTAAAGGCATAAACGTTTTGGGATTTCTTTATAATGGGATTTGTCTAAACGAATAAAGAACGTAATTAATTGTTCCTGACTTCTTGGAACAAAATTTGAATTCAGCTTCTTCCATTAGTAGAAACAATGGATCTTTCAGTTTTCCAAGTAAGCTAAGATAAGCAGCGAATTTTTTCATGATTCTGTAATAATTTCAAAAAGTGTTTTTATTTGAATATCGATGAATAAATGTATCGTAAACTACCAAGCGTAGTAATAAACATCCAGAACTCTGCTGAAGTTTGGTGAGTCACGTGACTACAATATTACATTACTTTAGCATGTCTGTCTGTTTGTTTGGAAGTTCACACAAAGCTACACTAGCCGTCCCTAATTTAGCAACGTGAGACTAGAGGGAAGGCAGCTAGTCATCACAACCCACCGCCAACTCTTAGGCTACTCTTTTACCAACGAATAGTGGGATTGATTGTCACATTATAACGTTACCACGGTTGAAAGGGCTAGCATGTTTGGTGTGACGGGGATTCAAACCCGCGACCTGCAGATTGCGAGTCGAGCACCCTACCCACTTGACCATGCCGGGCCTTTAAGGACAAAAGGAGTTGGGTCTTGTTTAGAAAAAGGAAAAATTCCAGCAAATAGAAGGAAGTATTCATTGTTAAAGTATTTTTGTCACTTTATGGACAATATTTG
>NW_013672990.1:26540-37755 GCF_000517525.1 Limulus polyphemus | reverse complement strand
AACTACTTTATTTCACACATGATTTACTTTACAACTACTTTATTTCACACATGATTTACTTTACAAATACTTTATTTCACACATAATTTACTTTACAACTACTTTATTTCACACATAATTTACTTTACAACTACTTTATTTCACACATAATTTACTTTACAAATACTTTATTTCACACATAATTTACTTTACAACTACTTTATTTCACACATAATTTACTTTACAACTACTTTATTTCACACCTACTTTATTCCACGTTACAGAAATTGTGTTTCAATTACTTTATTACTTTTACTGATTCCTCTCTACAACCTTAGTGTTTCTTGATACACCGTAATTCTTCTTCCTTCCTGGGTCAAAATGAAATTGTCTTGTTGATCCTACTCTTGAACGTCCAACATAGAATTGAACATATGAAAAACAAGGGATTTTCGGATGTAACCCTGCAACTTTAAGGATCTGATATTGTACTTTGGTTGCCATTTTTTCTGGCAAAAATGTGAATGTTTGACACTTTTAATGAAAAAACTACAAAAAAGAAAAGAAATAAAGAAAAACAAAAAAATAACTATTTGAGGAGTAAGAATTGTCCCAAGACTGTGAAGTCGTTAGCTAAAACAGGCGTATTTTTTGCTGTGGGCGTGGCCCAGGGTGAGTGTATCATCGTACCAAGTTTGTTTGAGATTGGTCCAAAGACCACGGAGTAGTTCGTGAATAAACAAACCAGTTTTTTACTATTATAAGTTTAGATTAGAAATAGCTTCAAATAACAGCGAAACCGTGCTCTTTGATGGATGAGAAGTGAGTCTGATAATAAAATATACAACACGATTAGAACACGAGTCGCCAAACATAAAGTGGATTGTGCTTAGACCTGGTGGTTAGGGTACTGGACTCCCAAATTCCTGGTTCGAATCGCGTCACCGAACATACTCGCCTCTTTAACCGTGGAAACGTTATAATGTGACAGTCAATTCCACTTTTCGTTGGTAAGTAGTCCAAGAGTTGATGGTGGATGGTTTTAAGTAGCAGCCTTCCGTCTAATCTGCTACTTTTAAATTAGGGACGGCTAGCGTAGATAGCCCTTGAGTAGCTTTACGTAAAATTCAAAACAAACAATCCGTTATAAAGGTCTATAAGGATGTTTATTATTTGTCAGTTTACCAGCAGCTTCGATTGTAAGACAAAAAGAAAAACAAAACAATTGAAGACACCCTACGATCGAAATTAAAGTACCAACTCGCTCGTGCATTATGATAGAAGTGTTTAACTAATCTCATCTCTTTAAATTATTAGCGATGTTTTTAACGTGTAGACATGGCCAGTATAGTCATAATGGTGAACTTCCAAACGACACTTTGTAGTCGGTTGTTTCTTTCTGCGCTGGGCGGTCTTACTAAACAAACCTTCTTTGACCCCAAAGTACCAGACAACTCTGGAGCAGAAGTAGCCCACTGATAAGTCACGTCACGTGTCTTGCGTAGCCAAAGGTCCGCCTGGGCATCAATCATCATTAAGTTTCTATTTTGTGGAAGATGCGGAATGTCACATTTTGGCCAGCATCAGTTGCCCAGCAACTACTCATTGAACTGTCCAAACACACTAAGTGCAACCATAAACGTGCAGTAATGACTGGAAGATTCAGCGGATGGCTTATCAGCAGGATGATAGGTCATGTTTGACTTTCTTGTCAACTAAACAACACGATTTCCCGACTTTTAGAATTTCTGCCGTTAGGTGGGCTGGAGATAGAAGACAAAATCATCAATTCTAGGTGACAATAACTATATGTACCCGTTGAAAATTAATTCATAATATTTATTTTGTGTATAAGAGGTGGGGGTAAGAAAACGCTGTTGAGATAACTCAAGTTCAGTGATGACACTGTCAGGTATGCAATAAGGAAACGTAAAAGTCCGAAGACATTTCAAGATTTTTTACTCTTAAGATTCTAAGTTACTGATACCAATGACTTACAGGTAAGCTTGAGAATTTATAGCGCTCAAATTCGAGGATTGATCCCTGTAGTGGGAACAGCACAGGTAGCCCATCTCACAGCTTTAGGCTTCACAACAAACTTACCTGGATGAGTTTTTATTTCAATTATCAGAATAATATTTGCTTAAGAACTATGATCTAACTAAGTAAAGTTGTGTATTTGTAGTCGAAGGGTGCATGGTTCGAGACGCTATGCCGCTGAGTGCGCGTAGCACTTGTGGTTGTGAGCGAGTTATACAGGTGACAGTGAATCCTGTTATTCGAATTAGAAAAAGCAGGATTCAAAGCACTCGTTGTGGTGGGCACTGTTGGCTGGCTACATTCCCTGTGTTAAGTACCTCAAAATTAGGGACGGCCACAGTTCGTTCATCTCTAGGAATTTATAATCTGGCCATGTGCCATTCAGGTTGAAAATACTAATTCTTGTATTTGTAGTATTTGGTGACGTACTTTGGCTTCTAAGAAGAAATACTAACTCAACTTGTCTAAACTTGTAACGGTAAGCCACAAAATACTCCACTATCACTATGCTTGTACACTTTAGTGAAATATATTGTCTGGAATATTTTCTTTCGAACAGTTTTGCGCGTGATATTTATTTTTGTGGCTAAAACTGAAATAAGTGGGCAGAAATTTCACATGTTGGCTATCAGATTTCACCTCAACACTGGTTTCGTTAAGAGAGCAATAACTAAATATTTTTATCTTGTTTTACATTAGGTTTTGCACGTTGTTTTACCGAACACCACGATCATAGCCCCGTTGTTTTTCGGCAGATAAAAATCGTTTGAAGGTTGGCCGCCACTAGTTTGGTTGGCGTATCGTTAAGTGTGTTGTAATTGCAGGTTTGCGCTTTCCCTCTTTCATCTATCATGAGACATTAAGTGGTGCCAAACGTCATTTCCTGATGTTATATGTATCAACTTTTAGGACTGCCTTGCCTGGTCATAACTTCAACGTATCCCTTGTAATACAATAGTGACAAGGACACTGGTTGATCCACGACAGCAGAGAGACGCCCTAGGTTTGGGGAGGATGGAAATGTAGTTTGTGTAATATTTTTTTCCTCACTCTTACCTTAGATCTTTGTTTTCCATTTTTCTCTTTTCCGTTATCTGTCGTGATGTGGTTAACCACGCATGTGCACGCCCGCCCCGCCCCTTTGTGTAGATTTCTCCGCCGTGACCCTGACAACATCAGCATGCCCCAGGAAGACAGACAGATATCCGCGGTATATCCATTTTGAACTCGTGGCTAGCAACCCTAGCCTCACGTTATTCACCGATAACACTTGTAAGCCTTTTTGTTGTTTCTTAGCCCCCGTGATCACGCAGCTATAACTAATTTTCGAGTTTTGTACAGGTCTTATCGAAAAAGGTATGACACAGCTGTTTCCATGACAAAAAAAAATAAAATTCTTCAACTCTATCAAGGTTGAGTTTAAAGGTTAACCTTACTCACAAGAAGTGTGAAGCTGACAGCTGCTCAAGACAACCTGACAGTCCAGTTACTCATGTGAGTTGTCTGCCTCCTGTTAAGCCTATCTATCTTCAGCTTGACACGTTCCCGTTCATCGTATACTTTTGATGTATCGAGTAAGAAGGGGTTCCTTTACTCCAATAGAGAAATACGATAAAACTTTCGCTGTTAAAAAGCCGATAAATCATGTGCCGAATTTTGCTGCGCTAAAGTAATTACACTTTTAAGCACAAAAACGTTTTTTCGTGATGCTAATTACAGTGCCGCGAATTTGTTGACATTTGTGTAAACAGCACGATTAGAACATCGGTGCCTACAAAATCCCACACCCATGACCTTGAGGGGAGATCATCCCATCAATTTGTTGAACATGTTAGAAAATCGTTCTCACGCTTTTGATCATCAGTATTCTATAGTTCTAGTAAATATCGGGAAGAAGACCGTTCTTGACCATTGACCTAGGTAACTGGAAGTTTTCCCCATTAATTAAAACCTTCTTGGTACAGAAAGTTCGCTAATGGTTATAGAAACAGTGAACTGCTGATTTTGGTTCTCCAAGTAATATTATTGCCTGGGCATTAATATGAATATATCATACATAATCGATAAAAACAAATTAATTCAAATAAGTTAGGCCTTTTAAAAACTATGGGAGAATTAGTTGAACACAAAGATGAAGTGAGATGAACTATAGTCGTGAATATTGTTCTCTTACCATCGTTTTGAATCTAAGATCTTTGAGAACAGTTTTAGTGCTTTATATTCTGTACATATTACATCTGTTAGTGAAGTTTATATATATATATTTCTGGGCTTGGTATGGTCTGTTGGTTAAGGCGCTCGACTCGCAATCTGAGTGTCGCGGATTCGACTCCCTGTCACCGAATGTGCTCGCCCTTTCAGCCGTGGGGCCGTTATAATGTGAATGTCAATCCCATTATTCCTTGGTAAAAGAGTAGCCCAAGTGCTGGTGGTAAGTGGTGTTGACTAGCTGCCTTCTCTATAGTCTGTCACTGTTAAATTAGGGACGGCTATCACTGATAGCCCTCGTGTAGCTTTGCGCGAAATTCAAAACAAACAAATATATATTTGTAGTTTGTATTTTTATTACCAAATGCATCTACCACCAGATGGCATTCTACCGAGTTCAACAATCCATTGCACAAAGTTGAGTTTCTTTGCGATAAACAAAACGACATTTTGGGTTTTTATTTTCAAATATACATATATATATATATATTATTCCATGCAAATTTTTCTTCGTATCATAATTATATGGTTAATAATAATAATATTTCACTAAATGACAAGAAAGGGATTGTTAGATGGTATTGTTCAACACTCTAAACCACGTGTAGCCAACCCTCTATGACCCGGCGGTTAGGGCGCTCGACTCGCAATCCGAGGGTCGTGGGTTCGAATCCCCGTCACACCAAACATGCTCGCCCTTTCAGCCGTGGGGGCGTTATAATGTGACGGTCAATCCCACTATTCGTTGGTAAAAGAGTAGCCCAAGAGTTGGCGGTGGGTGGTGATGACTAGCTGCCTTTCCTCTAGCCTTACACTGCTAAATTAGGGACGGTTAGCGCAGATAGCCCTCGTGTAGCTTTGCGCGAAATTCAAAAATAAAACAAACCAACCCTCTAAGGCTTAAGAGCCAAAGAATGGAGCCAACAAGCAGTTAGTGTTGTTGCTGATATTTATCTTTTAAAAACGTATTTACACCAATAGAACTGTTCAATAGTCAACACGTTGTCGGGTAATGTTTAAAGAAACAAACTACAACCACTAATAACGTATGCAGCTTGCAGTGGGGGTCATCTTGATTAAACATAATGAAACTTTATTGTAACAAAACTAACCGTTTTAAAGTTTCTGTCAAACAACATTCAGAAATTGATTTTATGATATTGTATAATAGTGATCTATATTTTTACCTACTTTTCGAAAGTAAAATCGCAACAACAATGCATTTCCATCGTGATTCCTGCATGGTAGCTTCACATTCAAACACCGTTATCATGTCCGTATCTGTAAGCTAGTTTTAAGGATGACCTTATCAAAACCTCACATGTCAGTGTCTTCCAAAGTGAATCACGACGTCATAGAGGCCAGTGGGTAGTAATGAAGGTGCTTATAACAAGCGTGGGTGTTCTTGGAACGAAAGAAAATTAGAAGTTGCCGGTACTCTGGTCTTTAATGAAAACTGTTCATCTATATTTAGGTTAAAATAATACGGGATCTGTAGCTCGCTAAAAAACGCTAAATACCCACGACATTTCTTCGTAATCGCAGAAAAGCCTGACAAGCATCTGCTCTGACCTCCTGTCACGATCCCCAAATCGTAGGCTGCCCCTTCCAACGCTTTTTTTTTTTTTTTTTTTTTTTTTTTTTTTTGGTCTTTTGTTTCGACGTTGTTATTGATGTTGTCTTACTTTAGTTGTCGAGTAATCCTCACAAGTAAATTGATTTGGTAGTTTATGAAACAAGTGTCCATCCAAGTTTCTAAACACAACTTACGAACAGCACATTCCTGTAGCTTCTTCCAAACCCACACCATTCCTCCAACGTGATGTATTATGTTGATTCGCCGTTTATATCGTACGCCCGAAAAACAACGACAACAAAGAAAAAAACTTAGTTTAAAATACCTGTTACAATAACTCCAGCTAAAGCATTCCAATATTGTTATTGTGTTGTTTAAATTATATAAGTTTTGTTTTCATGTAAGAATAAGAATATGTAAAATATTGGTGACGTAAATAATAAAATAATTTTTGTTTACTTAATTACTCGATTCAAAGCAACCAGGGTGCGCTGGTTAACCCCTAAACAAAGTCAAGTAGGGGAAATTAACCTGTACGTATTAATCGCTGACGCGTTCAGTAATTGTGAGCTAAACAATATTTATCGCACTCGTGAGAGTACAACATGTACTTTCTCATATACTGACAGGTTTTTTAAAATGCTGCCAATTATGATTCTCGCCACAGAGACTCAATCCGCGTTCTCTATGTAATTAAATAACCGAAACAGCGAGGGCTCTTGTACACTAAGGTGTTACCTTCAGGACCGCCTAGACACTAGCACCAAAGGGGCGTGGCTGGCTTACTTTTAATGACACATTGGCGCACCTGTCTGATCTTCTTATACAATACACACCTATTATTAGTGGCTACTGCACTTGCTTTTAGTTTTTTTTTGTTTTTTTTTCCACTGATTGGCCAGTCATCACTAGCTTTTGTAAAAAGTAAAAAATAAATTATTTAAAGTTGATGAGAATAGCTAGAAATAAAAACGAAGTCATTAGACTTAGCCCATCCTTGTACAGCGGGTGAATGAACATACATTTTACAGTCAACAGCTTTGTGACAAAGCTATTCAATTATAATCTGTTTTTACATGTAACCGCAAGCAATACAACGTTACTTACATATTTACGATTTCCAAGATCTCTGACTGCCTTAAATATTAATTATTTTACTAGTAATGGGAAACAAAGGACAGCTTAAATAGTTGTCTATAAAGAAATTAAACTAATGCTGTAAGGTTGAACAAGGTTAGACTTAACCTTCTAAGTCTGTTTTCATGTAAGGTTGAACAAGGTTAGACTTAACCTTCTAAGTCTGTTTTCATGTAAGGTTGAACAAGGTCAGACTTAACCTTCTAAGTCAATTTTCATGTAAGGTTGAACAAGGTTAGACTTAACCTTCTAAGTCAGTTTTCATGTAAGGTTGAACAAGGTCAGACTTAACCTTCTAAGTCAGGGTTAAGTCTAACCTTGTTCAACCTTACATGAAAATTGACTTAGAAGGTTAAGTCTAACCTTGTTCAACCTTACATGAAAACTGACTTAGAAGGTTAAGTCTAACCTTGTTCAACCTTACATGAAAATTGACTTAGAAGGTTAAGTCTGACCTTGTTCAACCTTACATGAAAATTCTAAGTCAATTTTCATGTAAGGTTGAACAAGATTGGACTTAACCTTCTAAGTCTATTTTCATGTAAGTTTGAAAACGTTTACGTTCTTAACACATTACTAATACTCACATGTATATTACTTAGTATAGTGTCAGATACACACACTCCTTAATAATACTCATTCATTCCGATACAGGGGCATGTCTGCGGACTTACAACGCTAGAAACCTGGTTTCGATACTCGTGGTGAGCAGAACACAGATAACCCATTGTGTAGCTTTGTGCTTAACTTCATACAAACTAAAAACCATACAGGGTTTGAGTCTGTTCAACTTCCAACTGAATACGGCACACACATTTTCCCCATAGCTCCGTGGACCACATAAAATTTATACCATCACGATCAGCTGAAAACTGTAGTTTCGAGCAGTTTCAGTTCTCGTAGATCCAACATGGACGTTGAAACTGAACATCAGAGTGATTTTATATAGCCTTAAATATAGGAAACATCTTTAGACGACATTTCGAAAGAGATTGTAGAAAATCTAAGGGGGAAAATCATGAAAAGCAGAACTCCATGCAATATAGGATAAATATTAAAATAACTTTGCATTAATTGATCACATCTTCATCAATACAATACCCATTTATTTCTACGTTCTTGTTTAATTTCATGTTTTTTTTGTTTTTCTGTTAGAACAAAAATCACTGACTTTTTTAACCTGAAATTTAGACACACTGTAATCTGGTTGTTTAAGACTTCTTCAGAATTTCTCATATTTGTATGCTATTCAGTTCTTGGATATAGTAATCAACGCGGACGACGTTGCCATAAATAGTTAATGATTATGAGCTGTTTTTTTTACACGACTCTAAAGCTGCGGCAGACTTGATGACAGACGGTCTCCTCTTTGGTATTCAGGAGTCCTTGGTGATCTGTAGTAATTTATGACATATTACGAGATACTCATGAAAACGGTAGAGATGATTTGATGACCCACCTTTAGGCCTACTATTTTCTTTTCAATTAGTGGGTCACCCTTGGGTTATGCGTGTTAACTTGACATCAGTGATGTCATAAGGCACAACAACTTGTTAAAAGTAGCGTGGGAGGTGGTGTCGGTAAACAAAGTACGTGGACATATAGAAGATGGTTATTAGCGATGAACCATACTAGTGGCTAGCACGAGCCACGAGTACGTCACATTGTGTCTGGTAATTATCCTTATGCAGTATAGCATAAATATAGCACCAAACTACAGGACTCTAAAAACGTACTACATTCTCAGCTGGGCGCGGGAGGGGGGTGTTCAAATTAGCCTACTCTCTCTTTCTCCCTCTTTGCAGATCTTCTGATTTAACTCCCTGCGTCTTTATCGATAAACAAACAAAAAACAAGCTTAATAACCAACTAAGTTCCAGATTAGATTCAGAAAATAGCTCGTAACATTTAAAGTATTTATATCGAGGCCTTATTAGGTGGCTGGTGTTAAAACTACACCGAAACTTTCGAATTCCACGGGCATTTCGTTGACGCGTTATTTTTGGTAATTTTACACCAACAGCTTTATATAAGGCGTTTGGATGGATAACATCTAAACATGACAGAAGTGTAACCACACACACACACACGCGCGGCAGTTGTTTTAAAAGTCTTTCGTGTTGTATTCAAGTATTCTTCCAGCTAAACGTGAGTGACAGGGATTGATATGTTTTTTGTTTGTTTTTTCCTTCCGTGGAGCTTGGCTGTATTGTACGTTATGTATTGTACGGTGTGGAATGATGTAGGAAACTAAACAGAAATGCGAATAGCCACAGACGTTCAGTTATAAGCTACCCGACAAGGCATCATGTTTCGCCAATAAAGTCCTTTTGATGTGAAGCCTTAGAAGTTTCTAGAACTTACTGTGGCCTTTATATTCGGCCCTCTGGTAACCCCATGCTAGGTCTGACCGCATGCAACGTCGGGAAGACTCGGCAGGAGAGCGATGGCAGGAGAGACAGATAGAGAGGATGATTTTACACACTGGAGTTGATAGGCTAGAACGGTCTCTATCATGCCACAACCCGAGGAAGAGGGGGTTGAGGTGACAGATGTATTCAAAATGAAAGGAAATGATGGGGAATTGTACAAAAGGTATCTTCTGTTACGAAGAACGACTGAATGCCGTCCTAGGACAAGGGGCACGTAGGACGCAGCCCAGTCACCAAAGCGTCTCGGGGAATGATGGGATCGGTCACGGACATCTCCGCACGAAATATATGAATAGGTTGTTTGTCGGGCTCTAAGTAGAACACGTGCGCCAGGCCATCATCCTCACGAGTCGCGTGGACATTGGCGACTAAAGCATAATCCCTGGGAACAAGGGGAGTCTGATACAATGAAACCAACTAATAATAATAAGTCATTGAACCGTATGACAGATCGGATCTACTAAGAGCTATCGAAACAAGCCATATTCCATTATGCTGATGCCATGGTTAGAGCGAATAATGTTGGTGGAAAAGATTGGGAGGAACCCAAAGTTAAAATACACGCCATACATGTCATAAACAGGAAAGATAGTAACAGTTTCAATAACCTTTATACATACATAGTTTAATATTCATAGAAATAAGTTCATGATGACGCCGCTCGCCGAATCTTCATTGTAGTGCTGGCTAGCAATATTATATTGCCTTCTCGTATTTAATGTATTGTTTCAACAAAGAAACATCTCCCTTACTTATCTACAAATGCAACGTATTTGTTTCTTTTGTTATAGGGTTATTTTATAATAATTAAGTATTGTGTGCTTCTTATAAAGCGATAAAAATATGGTGTAGGTTCTTTAGAATTTTGTTGTTGTTGTTGAAAAACCTTTTCTTCCTCCATCTACTTGATCTTTTGTTTTTAATTTCACAACTTGACATAAACCCATCTAATGCCATTGAATGAAATCGGGCATAAATAATTTTGAAATATAATTAGTCAAAGAAAAAAAAAAGTATAAACTGGGCGAATTTCTGATTCCATAAAACGAAAATGTTCATTATTGGGGATTAATCAAATTGTGTAAGAAAGATGCTCCAGGTCCCGTGAATCCCTAGGAACAACTATTCCACTGTCGATCGTGTTCAGTCTTATGGCCATGATTATGTTATATTGTCTGGCAGAACCATTTTAGTTGTAACAGATTTATGTAAAGGGCGGTGAGGTTAGTCTTAAACCACAGATATCCTGACAAACCGTCCCACAGAATCTCCACGGAAGGTGGGCGTCAGCTTTCAAGACAACGTTAAGGAGATCAAAGGCAAAAATTTCCATTGAACCTATATTCGGGAACTTGATAGACATATGATTCTTCAGATATAGGTTTCAGAAAACAGACATTGATTTTGATGTTTGAAAGTTTGTGGGTCTTTGCTAACTTCAAACCCTTGTTTGTTATTTGGTAGATTGTATCTGGCTATAACACATCAATATTATAAGAGTGAAAATGGATCGAACATCCTCCTACAGAAAGGGTAGTGGCATGTACTCTAACCAAGCATCTAATTGGTGGCATTGCACTGTCCAACGATTAAAAACTGGCCGTAACTCATCAATACATAAGAGTGAAAATGGATCGAACATCCTCCTACAGAAAGGGTAGTGACATGTACTCTAACCAAACATCTAATTGGTGGCATTGCACTGTCCAACGATTAAAAACTGGCCGTAACACATCAATATTATAAGAGTGAAAATGGACCGAACATCCTCCTACAAGAAGGGTTGTGACATGTACTCTAACCAAACATCTAATTGGTGGCATTGCACTGTCCAACGATTAAA
>NW_013672990.1:14420-26046 GCF_000517525.1 Limulus polyphemus | reverse complement strand
GTATTATATCTATCCATGTTTTATAGGCAAGTTATTTATCACCTAAGTGTTAGGTATTATATCTATCCATGTTTTATAGGCAAGTTATTTATCACCTAAGTGTTAGGTATTATATCTATCCATGTTTTATAGGCAAGTTATTTATCACCTAAGTGTTAGGTATTATATCTATCCATGTTGTTTATAGTCAAGTTATTTATCACCTAAGTGTTAGGTATTATATCTATCCGTTGTTTATAGTCAAGTTATTTATCATCTAAGTGTAAGGTATTATATCTATCCGTGTTTTATAGTCAAGCTATTTATCACCTAAGTGTTAGGTATTATATCTATCCGTTGTTTATAGTCAAGTTATTTATCATCTAAGTGTAAGGTATTATATCTATCCGTGTTTTATAGTCAAGCTATTTATCACCTAAGTGTTAGGTATTATATCTATCCGTTGTTTATAGTCAAGCTATCTATCACCTAAGTGTTAGGTATTATATCTATCCATGTTTTATAGTCAAGCTATTTATCACCTAAGTGTTAGGTATTATATCTATCCGTTGTTTATAGTCAAGTTATTTATCATCTAAGTGTTAGGTATTATATCTATCCATGTTTTATAATCAAGTTTTTTATTGTGTCGTGTGTCTTAAATGATTACTAATCTTCATAAACTGCACCTATCATTTTTTATAGACAGGTAAATTACTACTTAATTAGTAGGCATATTACCTGTCTTGGCTTCGTAATGAAGTTATTAATTACACATGGGTACATACTCGATACACATTCTTTGTTTTCAGTGTTGTTACACAATATGGCGTAGAGCAGTCTGGAGACTTGTAGTCACCAACAAAAGTATATACGTGAATTAGAACTAATACACAGCAGTTGTATGTATGTTCTCCATTTTCCTAGTTCTCTGGTTTGTACTCGCTACAGTGTTGTTTCACAATATGGCGTAGAGCAGTCTGGAGACTTGTAATCACCAACAAAAGTATATACGTGAATTAGAACTAATACATAGCAGTTGTATGTATGTTCTCCATTTTCCTAGTTCTCTGGTTTGTACTCGCTACAGTGTTGCCTCACAATGTTTTCTTCTTCTTTTTTGTTCCAAGCTTTAGTATTCAGTGTTTTAGTTTAAGCTACAAACTTCGGACGTGATACTAAACACGGCTGTTTGGGGGCGCTACAAAGAAACACGGGCAACATTTACGTAGCTGTTTAAGATATAATTACCCCATTTCTATTAGGCTTTTAGCCGAATACCAATTTACAACACTTGGAAATATTTTAAAGCACTATTAATATAGGGGGCGGTATTGTTATTATCAGCCGAAGAAATGAGATAATATGCAGCATTATACGACACCGTGCTTTTGTTTTACTTAGTGTGTGATCTTTTACACGTGAACACTTTTAAGTTAGTACCAACTTTTATTAATAATAATAATGACATATTTTAATAACATTCCTACTCTTTGTCAACTGCTGTCTACAATCATTTTCAACTCATCAATGCTTGAAAATAATTCCTTGTCGTAGACAAAATAAACTGATTGCATCTGAAACGTGTTGCAATCGGATTCATTTCAATCTTAAGCTAAAGTAATTCAAAAGCAACGAAGAACAGTTAACAAATAAACTTTGTACACTAATTGGTGTTGTAAACATCATTTTAATTTACTTCAAAAGTCATATCAGTGAGAAAAAGGAATAAATCCTTCCACAAAGCCAAGCACGATTGTTACCCAAAGTCCACTTTCCAGCTAATAAATATTAATATCTAATTGGATATAAAATATTTCCTATAAATAAAAGCTGATTGGTTTAGATGAACAACGGTATAGTAATAGACTTGAAGTGTTTGTTATTCATAGAAAACCCGTAACGTGCATACGTTACTAACTCCACCCTTTTCTAGAACCAGCATCACCTATTTGTAAGCTTAAAGGTGCTGTCTAAATATGGGTGTGTATCGTTATCACAACAGTTAGTGTATCAGTATCTTGACATATAAGGGCTAACAATGTTCAGTACTTTCGTTCACAGTCTCCTTGGTTACATAATAGGATGGTATGATTTTGGACATTGTTCACAGTCTCCTTGGTTACATAATAGGATGGTCTGATTTTGGACATTGTTCACAGTCTCCTTGGTTACATAATAGGATGGTCTGATTTTGGACATTGTTCACAGTCTCCTTGGTTACATAATAGGATGGTCTTATTTTGGACATTGTTCACAGTCTCCTTGGTTACATAATAGGATGGTATGATTTTGGACATTGTTTTCAAGAGCATCTCGTGTTAGAAGAATATGAATCTACCACTGGTTCACGATGATAAAAAAATATCTGATTAAAAATATACAAAGGCACAAAATTTACTTTGATAATTAAGATATAACTACTCCATTTCCTCAAGGTTAATAACCGAGTACCCTTTTTACAACACTTATTAAATCTTGCAAAACAATTGTCGTTGTGCATTACAACTAACCAAAATGAAAATCGTTGATGTTAAGAAGTTGGTAAGATCAAACCCTTCTTTGAAACAAAGCAACCCTTTGTAGTTTTTTTTCTGTTTTTTCCACGTTCACAATTTCCTTTTGAGATGGTTTTTAGACATCCTCATTTAGGGAATATCATTCATTTCTTTCATCTTAATGATGTACAGAACAAAATATCATCATCAGAACCTTTACGGTTTTCCTTGGGGGTCTATTCCATTCTCTATCCACCTCTTCTCCCCCGTGACAAATTATTCCTAGGACCGATCAAGGGTTAGCATCATGCTGCTGGCAATTAAAGGTCGGACGCGTTCATTAAGATCGATTTGGTAGCTCACTACCGAGGAACAGCGAGTATTTTTACTTGTATAAAAAATAGCGAAATATCTGTCCAATTTTTCTCTCGACCTTTTATCCCCCTCACCCCCCACCCCGACGGTCTTCAGTTAGAACCATCCCACTTTTTCTTACATATTGCTGCGTGTGGCCAGATAACTATCTCAATTACCGAAACCTCAAGTCCGTACCTTTGTATTAGCTTACAGACAGTCAAGTCTTGGGGAGCCCAAAGCCCCATCTAAGCTCCCCGCTGTGAAGACGAATTATTTCACGTCAGCTCATACTTCAGCTGGTTAACACCAAGATCAAAATTTTAATACTTGTTATATGTCAGTTTGATTGTTCCAAATAGTTTTATCTTGACATTTGCCACGTAATCATTAGTATCAAACACCCCAAACGCCTTATCTTAGAATCTGAAGGCGAAAATAATTTGAATTCTCAACAGCCAATCAGATCACTACAACGATAAAACGCTTTAAAATATTTGCATGAAAAAAAAATCTTAGATCGACATTCGGGACCGTCCTCAAAGTATTATGTTGTCGTCTGTGATACTAAATGACCAAACATTTATTGACAAATTTAACGCCAGTAAAATATGTAACTCGATAAATTAGCACATTTTTTTTTTACTGAAACTACGTAAGTAATAAATACAATGTTGTAACTTCGAAATAAGAAAGTTTTATCATCTCTTACACCTTTCAATATTACACTTGTTATAAATAGCAATATTTATGTCGTTAACCATACCTACATTTAACTGAAATGGTCATAACGTTTATCGCTCTTATTTGAATTCTTTGTAATTTATTTGTGTTATTGAAAGGCACAGCGGTTCATGAATCAGACATCTTATTGTTAATGTTCTGAACTGAATCCCGTTTCTTATCTTCTCGACACTTATGGCGCTGAAGTTTGAAATGGACAACGAGGAGCCCAGGCTTCTGGGTGTACAGAGGGGTCTTGCTGCGAACCTCTACGTTATGTAAACATTACAGCCTGTGATCATGTTTGAAAACATCATGGTTGAACTGCTCTACCAGGCCCTATCGGATATGTGAAAAAGCACTAAGTAAACCGTAGCTCGGGTTAAGTGGCTAGTGAAGTTTGTTTACCTTGACTTTTGTAAGTATTTAACGAATGGCTTTAAATGTTCGAGACAAGAAAGGATCGTCTTCAGCTTCGTCGGTTTTTTTCAAATCTGTATTATGTTCAAATAATATGTGTTATTTGCTTCCTTCGTGGGTCAGGAAATTGACGTGGTGCAATATATCAGTGTGTTTGTACAAGAAGAGTAGTTTATAATACATTATGTGTAATAGATTCTATGATCCAGTGTTAATTGACTTAGAAACACGAACGGTTTGTTATTCAACACTGCTTGTAAATAAAACTTAAACACCAAACAGGAATAATTTAAAAGCAATAGTGTGATGTAATGAAAATATAAATATGGGGGGAAAATAAGAAAGTGTCGGTAAAGTTTAAATTTTCATACAGTATTATTTATCATATTGCATGGGTTAAAACTCAAATTTCTTATAAAAATGGGGGTGGGGGGTGGACTGAATATTTTAAACGCAACGTTTAATATTCTTAACCTCATGCCCCTCAGTGGCACAGCGGTATGTCTGCGGACTTACAACGCTAGAAACCGGGTTTCGATACCCGTGGTGGGCAGAGCACAGATAGCCCATTGTGTAGCTTTGTGCATAACTACAAACAAACAATCTTAACCTCATATAAGTGAGTTGTTTTTATACGGTTCGCTACCGAAGAGGCTTAGATATTGCATCTTCCATTGTAATAATACTCGTTCTTTTGTGTGTGTTATGAAAATGCGCTTAAGCGCGCACTTATTTGTACGGATGTAGAAAAAAGGCGGATGTAAATATACTTTGGAAGTCATTCTGTGCAACAACGTAATATAAGCTTATCAAAGTTTTTAAAAAGGTCTAACGTTAGGTCGTAGAATAACATTATAAGTTTATTTATTGATAGTATTAAGTGTGGTAAAGTTTAGCCCTAACTAAACTAAAGCAAAAACTGTTCACAAGTTAGAGTATTAATTTATCTCTTTATCTAAAACAGGCCGTACTTAATAAAGGCTTAACTAATGTTAGGCCTAAGACAAGTGGACTTATAGATTTCGGTGTCTGCGATTAGAATTATTTTGTAGTATTCTAGAAATCCTCTTTTTAAAGAATTACTTTTGTATTAAATACACTAATTTGACCGCAAGTGTTTTGCAGGTCTCCGCTAATATTAAATAATGTTTTTGTCTTTGACATCACGGTGTAAAGAACTAGTCAGAAAATTAGTTTGAATTTTATGTAAAATGCACGGGACCTCGGAACTAGTTTGTGCTCTTTTAATTAATTTTTTTTGTGTGCTCGTATGTAACCAACAAAATAATGGCTCCACAAGTGAAATGGCGCGAAAATAGTTTAGGAAAATGTGTAAAGGCTGATTAGGTCAGGGCCCCTCTGGTAACTCCAGGGTTAAAGAGACGTTGTACAAGTTATTCTTTAGTTGTTTGTTGTTAGGAGCAAAGCTACACAATGGGCTATCTGTGCTGTGCCCATCGAGTGTATCGAAACCTTACTTTTAGCGTTATAAGCCCTCAAACTTACTGCTGAGATACCCCAGTGGCACAGCAGAATGTATGAGGGATTATAACGCTAAAACCAGGGTTTCGATATCCGTGTTGGGCACAGCCCAAATAGCCCATCCTGTAGCTTTGTTCTTAACTACAAACAAGCAGCAACAACAACTGCTGAGCCACCAGGAGGCACAAGTTAGTCAATAATAAATTATCAGCAACAACAACATTACTACTGAGCCACCAGGAGACACAAGTTAGTCAATAATAAATTAACAGCAACAACAACAACATTACTGCTGAGCCACCAGGAGGTACAAGTTAGTCAATAATAAATTAACAGCAACATCAACAACATTACTGCTGAGCCACCAGGAGGCACAAATTAGTCAATTATAAGTTATTAATGAATTATTTACTTCGTTCAGAATACCTAACTCGTATCAAAAGAGATTCATTATCTTACAACACTAATGTCAAAACATTAAATTGACGATATTACAAACAAACAAAAAAATTGAAACGCATGGACTTTTAATAGATAAAGTATGAGAAAAAAAACCAAAAAAAAACAATAAAATTTCAGGAATTAGTTAAATACTCTAATCACAACGAAACTTTAAACTGAAGCTAAGTATGAGATTGGTCTTCACAGTTTTCAAGTCAATTACGGCATGAAAGGGTTTTTTTTATTTCCTTCCTAGCTTCTGTGTAATTACTTAAACCCATTTATCTCAAACGTCCAGTTAATCGAAGTTCGCGTGAGCAGGGTGTGAAGAGTTAAGAGTACTGGACTGTGTCCCGCTAAAAAGAAAATCGCGTTCGGCACTTCCGGGTTGTATGTACGTTATAAGAGTAACGGTCAAATCCCATTATTAGAGTATAGTTGCTCAAGAGTTGACGGTGGGTACTGTTGAGAAGCTTCCTTCCTTCTTTGCTACCAGCTCAATATTATGAACGGTTAGCCCATGTGTAGGTAACATTGCGAGGATTGTTTGTTTCTTTGAAGTTAAGCACAAAGCTACACAGTGGGCTATCTGTGCTCTGCCCAACACGGGTATCGAAATCCGATTTCTAGCGTTGTAAGTCCGCAGACATACCGCTGTGCCACTGGGAGGCAAATACGTCACGAACTAATTTTCCACCTTGATTAAATTGAAATCCCTACGAATAGCTTCATGATTTTTTTTAAGACATTGTAGCGTGCAGTCTTTCTATTCAAAGCTTATTTTTGGGCATAAATTATTAAATATGGTCTTTAGAATCTTCTTCTTTGTAAAATATCATCTACGTCACAGAGAAAACGCCTCCTCCCCTCCCGATATCCAAAATTTGAATGTTACAACGCGAGATGTACGAAAGATTGTTTGTTTTATAATTAAGCACAAAGCAACACAATAGGCTATCTGTGCTCTGCCCACCACGGGTATCGAAACCTGGATTCTAGCGTTGTAAGTCCGCAGACATACCGCTGTGCCACTGGGGGGGGGGGGCTGTACGAAAGAAGAAACTTTGAAAATCAGGTTCCTTTATTTTTCTATTGGCGGAGTAATTTCTTTTATTTCTCAGGTGAATACGAACAAAACTATAGTATATTATTATCATTCTGTGTGTGTGTTTACACCGACAAAAATACATTTACACCCTGAACAGACACAAAGACATGCAGTTATAAAATGCTCAGTGATTTGTGGAGATAACTGTAATTTCTAATCACAACATTAAAACGGTTAGGAAAATATTACGTCTACCATCGACTACAGCGTGATTGTATGCACCTAAAGATATCTTACGCTAGAATTAGAAAACCCCAGAGCGCTGTTGGACACTTGTTTAAATATATATGATAACAAGAAGATAATACACATTGTGAAAAGCTCCACCTGATTAAATGACAACTACAACTTTCACGATAAGCACTTATAATGTAGAATCTATTGGGATTCCTTGTCATAAAGATCTTGGTCTTTTATAGTTTAATAAAACTAAAAATATGGGGTTGTATTTTTTATCTTTCTCCAATCTGATTTTTCCGGTGTTTGTGCTAAATTTACAATGTTTACTAATTTTATAAACTTAACATAAACACTCCTGTGACAATTTTCATTCATTACTGGAATAGATAGTGGGCATTGGGCTTCTTAATAGAATGTAAGAAATTTATTATAAGAATATATATATATATATATATATAATTATAGTTTGAGTTACGGCTGCTGAACGGATCTCGTGTTCTAAGCAGATTTGTTGCCAGGAGACAGGATCATTAGATAATATCATAATATTTCTTATCTCGTATTTTTACTAAGAGAGAAATAATAATTATATCATAATTATTCACATGGATATCAGAAACGTAGTTCACCGTCACCAGGGCAACCGAGGACTACGGTTATTACGATAGTTACTTATTATAGTGGATATGAATGTGAATAACCATGATGGACTTCGGAAAACCCGACTGATTAATCTTCATAATAAATAGGATTACACGACACAAGAAAACTCCTTAGTTGTATGTCAAACTAGACCTTTCAAATACGACAAATATAAGCTCTTTGTTTTACATACGGCGTATAAAAAAAAGACGACAAAAAAACGTATAGTTTCATTTCACATACGACGTAGAAAAGAAAACGTATACTTTTAAGAAGATTTTGGGGGAATTAACAAGTAGGGGGTATCGAAACACAACTTACATGCAGAGACGACTGTAATCCAGTGACTGAAGAAGAAACTCCAGTGCAGAGAAGCTAGGAGAAACACTATAAGTAAGCCACACATGGCGGCAGCATGTCGCCAACACTATGATATACCACTGAACCGAGTTCCATGCGTTAACTGTGCGTTAGGCGCGAGCGGAATGTGTTCTTTCTCTAACGGAAGAGTCGACTTATTCTATGGGTGGAGACAAGGCGTTGGACGGCGATATGAGAACAAACTTGGCAGACTACTACTGCCCAACCTTGGACTTAGTACTTTTTAAACTAAAGAAATTATAATCTTAAGTCGTGTGTCCAACGCGAATTCATTGCATACAACTATATTTTTAGTTTTTTTTAAATTCTGTAATAAATTATTAGTTTGAATAAAAAAAAATGACCGGTATTCTTTTAAAATTTTTAATATTTTGCTTTTCTTTTCCGACCTACACTTTCAACTTTGTGGTTTGGTAATAAATGTATAGAGGGTGTTAAGAGGGAAACAAGATTTCAGATGACATCCAACGAACATTAACAACCAAGTATCGCTTTTTTAATACAGCTCTTGCTATGCACAATGAATTTCTTACAAGATTCCGTGAACTTTATCACAATGTAATGGATCCGTGTGTTTGAGGACATCAGGTGTCTGAAAATACTGTCCACCTACACCATTCTTGAAATGGAAATCACAGGATATTGGTGAGGGTTATATGGGGGATGGGAGAACCGTCCCAACTTTTTAGTTGTAGCGTCACAGCACGTGTTATATCCAATATCACCGATGTTACAATACTGTTATAAGGTGTGACGCTATTAATTAACAGCGGACGAATAAAGACCTACAAGCACTACAGTACCTCGGCCACAATTGACTCGTGTTAGAATTTATTGTTTTGATCGTTACTAATGGGACAAGGACACCCGAGTTTATTTTGTTGTGGGTCCTTTCCTTTTTTGTGCCACGGTTTGATGCCTTAAAATTAATCAGTGCACAAACAAAGCGCCTAAACCTCAAATGATACACGAAGGCAATCCAATATCACAAGTATACATGTGTGTGTGTGTTCTTTTGTATGTTGTTTCTCGTGGCAAATCCTAGAATATCAATATTAGTTGCTTACTATTGCTATTATGTCTGGTTAGAACGTCATTGTTTGTTACTTATTATTGTTATGTCTGGTTAGAATAGCTATTTGTTGCCCATTCTTGCTATTGTATCTGGTTACAATATCATTATTTGTAGCTTATTCTTGCTGTTGTGTCTGGATAGAATGCCATTATTTGTAGCTTATTCTTACTATTACGTCTAGTTGAAATTTTATTATCTGTAGCTTATTCTTACTATTACGTCTAGTTGAAATTTTATTATTTGTAGCTTATTCTTGCTGTTGTGTTTGGATAGAATGTCATTATTTATAGCTTATTCTTGCTGTTGTGTCTGGATAGAATGTCATTATTTGTAGCTTATTCTTGCTGTTGTGTCTGGATAGAATGTCATTATTTATAGCTTATTCTTGCTGTTGTGTCTGGATAGAATGTCATTATTTGTTGCTTATTCTTGCTGTTGTGTTTGGATAGAATGTCATTATTTGTAGCTTATTCTTGCTGTTGTGTCTGGCTACAATATCATTATTTTTAGCTTATTCTTGCTGTTGTGTTTGGCTACAATATCATTATTTTTAGCTTATTCTTGCTGTTGTGTCTGGCTACAATATCATTATTTGTAGCTTATTCTTACTATTATTTCTAGTTGAAATTTTATTATCTGTTGCTTATTCTTGCTGTTATGTCTGGTTAGAATGTCATTATTTGTTGCTTATTCTTACTATTATGTTTTGGCCTATAAGTCTGTTTCATCCTAGCCTTCCAGTGACACAGCGGTATGTCTGTGGACTTACAACGCTAGAAACCGGGTTTCGATACCAGTGGTGGGCAGAGCACAGATAGCCCATTGTGTAGCCTTGTGCATAAATTCAAAAACAAACCAATTCTGGGCTTCTGTCGGTTCTAAAACAACACAATTGCGTGTCGGGGGTGTGGGTGACTTTAATTTAATTAACAATTATAAGTCTTCAGTCATTTTCTCCCATGTATTCTATATGGTATATAAACTTAATTCGTATGTAAGGGAATTACAAAATATGACAGTACTCGAATACTAACTGTCTAACTGGTAAATAAATACATTTCGAAATTAAGCTCTCGCTCAATACAAAAACAAATATTATCTCTCTTGTCACCCTTCACCAAACATACTCGCACTTTCAGCCGTAGGGACGTTATAATGTTATGGTCAGTCCCATTATTCGTTGGTAAAGAGAAGCCCACGAGTTGACGGTAGGTGGTGTGTACTAGAAACAGTTTATGTCTCTTCAAAATTAGTGATAGCTAGCGATGATAACCATAGATTAATTAGCTTTGCGCTGTATTCAAAAACAAACCGATAAAATGTCATTATTTTCTCTACTGATGAGCTTGCTTCATTCCCAGTTCGCTTTGCTCAATTTCTACTTCTTAAAACAAGGACTAAATAATTAAGTATTGGTATAGAAAACCAGTAAGGGAAGAACTATTTTTTTGAACTAAAGAAGATGACTTCTCGTGAAATCTAGTTCTTCAGTTTCTTTGAAGATGACTTATGAAGTTACACAAGTTAACTTGCATATAATTTATCGCGATTTCACGTAATTAACATTTTGATGACTAATTACTACACGGTATATCAAGCGTGACTCGGTAGTAATCCTGTTTTCTTTCATGAAACAGCCTTGTATTCTGCCGTCAAATGAGAACAATAAATTATCTAGTATAGAATAAAATATTCGCACTACTGTTATTAACGTTGAAATATGTGCACCAACAGGAGGATAATATACTACCAGAACACAGCATTGGGGTGTTTACTTCACTGGTCAACATTGGGGTGTTTACTTCAATGGTCAACATTGAGGTGTGTGCTTCTCTCGTTTATACCTTGATATTCATAGAAGGTCGTCTTTGCTCGCTTTTTTTTTTTTGCTTTTCACGTTATATTTTCATGTATATTTATTCATTTATTCTCAGCTTACATTCCCCCTTCCATTCGTTTCTTATACACTCATTCTTAGACTATAGAGTTTTGCCTGTAGCACGTTCTTTACGGGGCTACTTTTGCCTATACATACACTGCCCTTAATTCATCATATCATTACCAAGTTACGCTACTTTGTCGTTTGAATTTCATGGTGTTTCCTGACATAATATGTTTTTGTTTTCATTTACTGTTTCACTCAGTGTAATTGAATTTCACTGATGTCAGTTACATTGAACTTTGACTCATTTCCCTCTCTCCTCCCCCATCGGTGGATCAGCGGTAAGATTACGGGGCCCGGCATGGCAAGGTGGTTAGGGTACTCTGCTCTCAATCTGCGGGTCGCGGGTTCGAATCCCCGTCACACCAAACATGCTCGCCCTTTTAGTCATGGGCGTTATA
>NW_013672990.1:11352-14195 GCF_000517525.1 Limulus polyphemus | reverse complement strand
CTCTAATCTTACCCTGCTAAATTAGGGACGGCTAGCGTAGATAGCCCTCGTGTAGCTTTGCGCGAAATTCAAAACAAACAAGATTACGGACTGAATAATGCTAGAATACGGGATTCGATTCCTCACTGTGGATAGAGCGCTGATAGACCATTGCGCCAAAACAAGCCCAATGCTGAATGTACAGGTAGTTTGAAGTTATTATTCGAATTATTTTAGAAGATATACAGACTGTAGTTCCATTTATTTTGTGATCAAAAATATGAATTTCAACATAATAAGCACATTTAACTAATGATTTGAAGATCTTCACCTGTTTTCTATTTCATAACTATAAAATATACCTTCATTATATGTAACTTGCGTATGTTGCATAAGTTGAATATGTTGCGTAAATAGTATATTTTGTTGTACTATTTTTTTTAGCGTAACTTAGCTTGAAATCGCGTTATCTGAATCATGATTTCTGAAAGCTGACTCACTGCAACTGCCTTGAAGTAACCAAAGGGGTCAAAGGATACAAAGTTTAATGAACAGATATATTAGGTTTAAGTTTGAAAGGTTAACTATAGTGCTAATATGTAGTCAGAGAGGAGAATTAACATTTTTCACACACATTCTGACAGCAAGAATCTTCACGTGGATGTTTGATGTCTTGGGAATATCACATCTGGGAGTTGGTGCACATCATAGTCCTTTCACCATTGTTGTTGACAGCGGTACATGAAACCAAGATGACGACTCTACAGGTGGTAGAAATCAGGAACTGTCTATTGTGATTATTTAACATTTTAGATTCTGTATCTGTCTTCGGAAAGTAAGCCTGTATTGTATAGATTCTTTGTACAAGGCGTTTTGTGTAGTCTCCCCAGGACTACTTTTGTTGAATATGCCGATTTGTCATTTCTTGAATTAGATTTTTTATACCGTACAAGTTATTCTTCTGACTGGTAGCCCCATAGTTTAGGAAGCCTGTTTTGTCTCCCACGATTGAAGACTTGCTCAACTGACGATCTTGTATGTAAATCCAAAACCAGATTGTCTGCGTTGAAGTTAAATTTGAATTTCATCAACCTTTCATTTCTGCTTACTTAGTTTAATTTACTCTACTATTTTCGTGTAATATGTAAACTATCATGGTCATGTTCTTCTTACAAATGTAATCTCAAAACTATCTTTTGTTATTGGACGTTTTTATTATCTGTTCAATTATTGGTATTCAGGAACATCGTGATGGCAAATGTAGAGAATGCTGTGACCAAGGAGTTGGTCTGGGTAAGATCGTGGAAAGGTGAGCAGTGTGTGTTTGTCAGAGAGAGAAATCAATAGTGATGAGCCTTGGGTTAGAACAGCCTCCATTTTATCATCTTATATAATGAATACATTTGTGACTTAGGCTTAAAAGATATGGCTGGTATACGGGGACTCGGCTCAACATTCAAAATCAAATCATTCAGGGAGGAGATGATTCTGCAAGCAAGGGGCAATTATTGCCCTCATAGTATACATATACATGAAGATAGCTTTGATATACTAGTATATATATACATGAAGATAGCTTTGATATACTAGTATATATATACATGAAGATAGCTTTGATATACGGAAACATCTGTTAGCTGAGTTCTTCGCTCATAGTATATATACATGAAGATAGCTTTGATATACTAGTATACATATACATGAAGATAGCTTTGATATACGGAAACATCTGTTAGCTGAGTTCTTACACAGATCTTAAAATTCATTCTGATCGAAGAAGGGTATTTGACAGCCACTCTTATATCACACTCACGATCCCAAAGTATGAAGCGACCCATCAATTCCTGTAATTTATAATCCAAGTATTTTAACCGCTGAACAGTCTATTCTTATTTGATAGAATTTTTAATTCTGTGTTGCTCTACTCCGTGTACTTTGCATTTCTGGGCTAGGTGTGGCCCAGTGGTTGGTTTGCTTAATTGTGGATTTGCATCCCTTTAGTTAAAAAAACGTGGGTGCATTTTAAGAGTGACAGTCAGACCTCAGACAGTAGTCAAAAATTAGCGGTAGATCCTGTTGTCTAAGCTGTCTTTCTTCTAGTTTATCAGCTCAAAAATTAAGATCGACTTGCACAGACAGCCCTTGTGTAGCTTTGCGGAAATATCCGAAACAAAGAGACAAGCTTTTTATTTTTGTTTTGAAATGGGGAATTGTAAGTTGTATTATGTTTTTGTATATTGATTACTGACATTCAGTCGCGCACAGTAATTTGGTTTGTAGTGATATCCCTTATTGCCCCAAATTAACGCTCCCGGGGGCGTTGCAAACTGCACAGATAGGCGCTAATTATAGTATTTGTGTAGTTCCTGATTTTATTTTTCACACGTGATTTGTTGATTTTATTGCTAATTGGCTTCTTCTCTTTTTTTTTCAAATCATAATTACGGTAATAAATGTGGATTACTATTGCTGTCACAATAATTTAGAGAGGGGGCGTTAATTAGGGGCAATACGGTAACTCCATGATGGATACATTATATGGTGACGTCATCTGACGTAATATTCACAATAATTAGAGAGGGGGCGTTAATTAGGGGCAATACGGTAACTCCATGATGGATACATTATATGGTGACGTCATCTGACGTAACATCTTGGGGCCATTCTAGTACGTTTTCGGGTGAAGTATGAAATATATTTCAAGGGTGTTTCATTTGGATTTCAATTTTGAAATTCAGCTGGCCACTGGACTGGCCAAAGATAAATTATCATAATAAAAATCACATCTCTGTACTTTATAGGATAGTTATGTATTTTATATTTATGGATTCTTAGTTCTTAATGTTTGTCAAGGAAACGTAGGA
>NW_013672990.1:5251-10352 GCF_000517525.1 Limulus polyphemus | reverse complement strand
ATAGTTATGTTTTTATATTTATGGATCCTTAGTTCCTAATGTTTGTCAAGGAAACGTAGGATAGTTATGTATTTTATATTTATGGATTCTTAAGTTCCTAATGTTTGTCAAGGAAACGTAGGATAGTTATGTATTTTATATTTATGGATTCTTAGTTCCTAATGTTTGTCAAGGAAACGTAAGCATGCTATCAAGATGCGTTATCATTAACAGCGAAGGTGGTATCTAACTGATGAAATGATGCATTTTAATCTTTATAAGTAGAGACGTTTATTTAATTGGCTATACCGATTGTCAGGTAGTTTTAGTTTCGTTCTAAATACGTAGCTTGCTTTGACAGCAAGGTAATATTAATTAATGTTCACTTTCTATAGGATTGCATAATGTGTATTATCACCACTTGAATAAAGTGTACACGTGTAGTTTTCTCGGGGAGGCGGATGAACAACTTGGACTATTTAATTATGGTTCCTGAACGATGGACCACTTAGTTATTTTAGTTGTTAGAAGGATTTATGAAAGATTTCTAAGGGGGGAATCTTGTCTCTCACCAGTGAAAAGTTTCTGGTTTGGTTCTCTGGCCTGTAAGGTCAGCGAACCACTATAGGGGTGCTGTTTAGCTTCATTTTGACCTTTAACCTCTTCCGTGTTTTTATTTGTCTCTTCAGTTCTTCACTTACACTTTCTAGTTCGTACTCAATCTTCGAACCCTGAATTATTAGCTTAGTTCTAGTAGCTACTTATTCAATTGTACTTCACCAGGAATACTACAGTAGTATACTGAGTAATGTAGAGAAAAAAATGGACTCCATTGACGAATTTGCTTTCCGTTAAATTAATTTGTTGAATTTCAGAAGATTACAACGTGGAGTTTTTGATTTTCTTGTATACCCCACTATAATAATCCCAGAATGTTATATCTCCATCAGATTTCTTGTTTAGTTCAAGTACACTAGTCCGCTATCTCAATCAGCTCACTTTGTTCGACATAGTAGCCCGACGTGGTGCAATATATAGTGATATCACAACATTACAAGAACAGTGGAGAAAATATCAATGTGTAATTTGTACGTTATTGTGTTTGTGTGCAGGCCTCCAACTGATCAAAGTGCTCCCTCCCTCCTGTAGCTCAGCGAAATATCAGAGGGCTATAACACTAAAAATCGAGTTTCGATACCCGCGGTGGTCGGAGCACAGATTATGTAGCTTTGCGCGTAACAACAAACAAACTGACCAAAGTTGATGGTTGTTTCACTTCTCACCTTTTTTATGATCAAAAGGAGGATTTAGCCTACGAATATATTGTGATTACAAGTTGCATTGTTTTATTTATTTATAGGTGAGTCTAACACTATTCAGTTGATCGGTTTTACTTTAAATACGGGGTTACGCCGTGTTCTTCTTGTTTTCGTTTACAGTTTATAGGTTTCGTTGTTTCATACAAGTTTTCAGCTTACTAACTTATTCAAATTTTAAGGCATGTTTTTCACAGAACAAACAGCCAATTCTGAACAGGCAACATTTTTACATTGTCTAACCTAACGGCCGTCAAAAATCATTTCCGAATTTTTTGGTACACTTCAAATTTCGATATTATGAAGTATAATTCATACCGTAACAAAATTATTGGTACAAACAACACGTTCTTTGCGTGTATATATATATATGCAGAATCTTACCACAAGTAGCATGAGCAAGTGCGTTACATATCATAGCTCTTCAGATATTTCCATATATATATATATATCGATTTTAAAGTTTATTTGAGGAAAGTTAGTGTCTCTAAAAACATCCGAGCGATGGTAAACACCAGGTGGTGACAATAAATGTCAGTTTCATTTCCAATAGTTAGTTTAGCTTGCCGAAGAAAACAAAAAGTTTGTTCTGAATACGATGTTGGAATTAATTGATCCGATGTTTATGTAGGTTGTAAAAAGAATAGGTTTCAAAATTAGCATCGTTCTTTTCAGAACAGTATAAAGATCTTTAGTGAGTTTATATCTCTACAATAAATCTGTGTTATGGATGGTAAGATACCTTGTTAGTAGTCTGGTAGTTGTTCACTTCATGGAAGCGAAACTTTAATTTTCATTGTTACAGTATAGTCGTAATTCTAAGGTCCCCCGGTGGGACAGCGATAAGGCTACGGACTTGCAAGGCTAAAATAACGGGTTCGAATTCTCTCGGTGGACACAGAAGATAGCCTGATGTGGCTTTGCTATGAAAAAACAACAACAAACACAAGCACACATTTCTAAGCCATATGTGGCTTTGCTATAAAAACAACATCACACACAATTCTAAGCCCGATGTAGCTTTGCTATGAAAAAACAACAACACACACACAATTCTAAGCCCTATGTGGCTTTGCTAGGAAAAAACAACAACACACACACAATTCTAAGCCTTATGTGGCTTTGCTAGGAAAAAACAACAACACACACACAATTCTAAGCCCGATGTAGCTTTGCTATGAAAAAACAACAACACACACACAATTCTAAGCCCTATGTGGCTTTGCTAGGAAAAAACAACAACACACACACAATTCTAAGCCTTATGTGGCTTTGCTAGGAAAAAAACAACAACACACACACAATTCTAAGCCCTATGTAGCTATGCTATTAAAAACAACAACACACACAATTCTAAGCTAGGCCGACACGAGTGATAAACTGAAAACACACACATGGGACTAAGTCTGAAATCAGTGTCATTAATAAGAAGTACCTTGTAACGAAAAGACAACATTTCTGAGAAAGTCTGGGCTTCTTTTTTTTCTTGAATTTTGTTTCATGGTTTTTCTTTAATGATTCAACTTTACATTTATACTTTTAAATAGTAATTTTAATAGAATTAAAATCATATAATATGCACCAGGAAAAGCTTTACAATTCTGGCTATATTTTTAGGTATAAATAATATTTTTTTCTTTTTAAACTAGTTTTTCCGAAACATTGCAGTAACACGTTCAACAATAATATTGTTACATGATGTTGAGTCAATGCTAAGCTTTAAGGATAAGAGTTAAATCTTAGTCCACAGAGGATAGCAAGCGAAGCTCTTTGGGGCGTGATACTTTTATAAGAGCCAACATTGGATTGGAATACCAATATAGGCAGAAGGGGCAAGTGCCCCCCCCCCTCCAATTTTCTTCACTTAGTGGACTTATGTTTTTTTTATACAAGAGTCAATGTTTGTTGGGATGCCAAAATAGGGCAACTGCCTTGACCAAATTTTTTTTATTTAGTGGGGTTGATTTTTTTTTTATATTATTTACAAGCCAACGTTGGATTGAAATAATTACATAGGTAGCTAATACATACGGCAGAAGGGGCCAACTGTCCTTCCCCTACCAATTTTCTTCACTTAGTGTGCATACACCATTTTAAACAATTACGAAAGATTGTCAAAATGATCGAACTTGTCCGTTGTTGTTTGCAACTGCCTCGTGCTTTTGACATGAAAAAATACGTTGAACTGATGTTGATACACAAGTTGAGGAATAATATTAAAAGCTGTTTATGTGATTTAACATTAATGATTGTTGCCTTTGCTTGTCAAAACTTCTTAATCATGACCCAGAATAAAGTTACCAAGCATTTTTTATTTGCTCTCCACTTTCACACAAATTAAGTATTCCATGAACGCTTGCAAATGTTTTTACCAGACTTTCAAGAAGTCTTTACACTCTCTAAGAACCAGATATTGGCTTTCATTATTTCAATTGAATATCTAGACGTATAAAGCTGTACAATTTACCTAATTAGCTATCTTCTATGCTTATCTCCTTTGGGAGGGCTTGCCTTGTTTGTAGCATGGTAAAAGTTTGACTGTTGAGGTATTCCGTTGAATATTTCGTCAATTGTTCGACCACACACTGCTCTTACCTGAAGCCAGCACAACTTCGATTGTTATCATTCAGCACGCACACACTCCCATCTTCAAGGAACTCATTTTACACATCTGGAGGCTTGAAAGATCTAGGCTACACATGCTCAACATTGGCTGACCAAAGATCGACACTTCCAAGAGAGATGAGTTTCGAGAGGTCACGGGGGAGTGGGAGGCCACCCGGGGAATAATGATCTCATTTATCACCTGCATGCCCCTCAGGTGTCAGGATAGACGATGTAGCAAAACGACTGTCACAGTGAGCCATTACAGTGGTTACCGCAGGGGGGCTACACGTTGTTCTTGTCTTTCGTCGCTAGACCATCTTACCCCACAGCGGTTATCGGAAATGTTGCTGTCTCCTTCTTCCAGACGCACATCTTGAGTTACTTTACTCTTGCTGGGAAATAGACGTAAAGGTATAACGTCAACACGCTAATGTGTTCAAAAATAAAACTCCCAGTTGTCTGGACACATAAAATCGGTTATTTTTATATAGAAGCCTGGCCTCGAAATAGCGAGTTAGATTACGAATGTTGTCAAAGATAGGTACAGTGCTCTTCCCTCTTCCCCAAACCTTCCCAGCTGTTATTTATCTTCCCTTTTAACGAAACCCTCACGACCGTGACTCTACCATATTGGCATAAAATATTCCTTGTTGTCATATTTGATTATGGTAGGTTACAATATACTTTAAAGTAACGCCTTGTGAGAACAGGAAATGGGGAAGAAAGGCGCACTTGGATATACATACATATATATGTATTGTAATTTGTTAATTAAACCCACAAGGAATTGAACAAGGTATTTCTTAGCTTAACACTTAAACACACATTAAGTTAGTGAGAATAGAACGTACATACCAAACAACAAGCCATTCATACCAAAGAAAAACGGAGAACATTATTATACTGGAAAGGATAAACAGGAACGTATTCTTGATTGCAATAAAACTCTTAAACTTTTAGTTGAGCTACTAGCGTGTTTTTCACAGGGATCGAGCCATGAATTCTTGAACTTTTAAGCGCTTAAGCCAATCGCTGAACCACCAGGGAGCTTAACCTAAGCTTTAACCTGTCACAAATATATAAAACTGTATATTTACATAGCTATAAATAGATAAACTGTATATTTACATAGCTATAAATAGATAAACTGTATATTTACGTAGCTATAAATAGATATACTGTATATTTACGTAGATATA
>NW_013672990.1:3667-4608 GCF_000517525.1 Limulus polyphemus | reverse complement strand
TGGATAAAACTGTGTATTTACATAGCTATAAATGGATAAAACTGTGTATTTACATAGCTATAAATGGATAAAACTGTATATTTACATAGCTATAAATACATAAACTGTATATTTACGTAGATATAAATAGATAAAACTGTATATTTACGTAGCTATAAATGAATAAACTGTATATTTACATAGCTATAAATGGATAAAACTGTATATTTACATATACATAAATAGATAAAACTGTATATTTACATAAAATGATATTTCCTGGTAATAACGCCCGAAAGTAATCTAGTTATCAAGACAAGGCGTAATTTATGTAATACGTTTATCGATATGTGATGGAGTGATGACAATAATCAGTGCATAAGTCCTGTAAAACTGTTATACAAATTGGTTCGTGGGTGTGAATGAAAAATGACTCTTTAGAAACCACAGATATAATACCATATATGAACACTTAAAGTTAATTAATGTAAACAAGATGTAATAAGTTAGAATGGTGCAAAGATCGGGGCCAAATTAAAAAACAACATACATTCGACCGAGAGTGTGGTGTAGAACATGTCATACAAACCCGAACACTAAAGTTATATAAATAGGTCAATAAAGAAACCCGAACACTAAAGTTATATAAATAGGTCAATAAAGAAACCCGAACCCCTAAAGTTATATAAATAGGTCAATAAAGAAACCCGAACACTAAAGTTATATAAATAGGTCAATAAAGAAACCCGAACACTAAAGTTATATAAATAGGTCAATAAAGAAACCCGAACACTAAAGTTATATAAATAGGTCAATAAAGAAACCCGAACACTAAAGTTATATAAATAGGTCAATAAGAAACCCGAACACTAAAGTTATATACAGGGGTTGGACAAAATAATGGAAACACCTAACATTTTGGAATCATAATCTTTGAACATGTTATAAACAATCAAAACTTG
>NW_013672990.1:0-2718 GCF_000517525.1 Limulus polyphemus | reverse complement strand
CAAGTTTTGATTGTTTATAACATGTTCAAAGATTATGATTCCAAAATGTTAGGTGTTTCCATTATTTTGTCCAACCCCTGTATATAAATGTCTGGTATGATATTGTGCTCTTGGCTTCAATGGGATTTCATCTGTGTCATAGAGATGGCAAACGTATGAAAATAAAATTTACAACAGTTATAGTTCAGTGATAATCACATTTATTTGCGTTCGTCTTCCTTGTGATGACTTAATCTGTATTGAGATGCAAGCTACAAAATAGTACAACTCAACTCTTAAGTATGTGCCGCGTGTGGCTTAATGGTTCTGAGGGTTAGAATCCCCGTCTCACCAAACATGCTCTTCCCTTTTAGCCGTGGGGGCGTTATAATGTGACGATCAATCCCACTATTCGTTGGTAAAAGAGTCCCCCAAGAGTTGGCGGTGGTTGGTGATGACTAGCTACCGTCCCTGTAGTATTTCACTGCTAAATTAGGGACGGCTAACGCAGATAGCCCTCGTGCAGCTTTGCGCGAAGTTCAATAAAACAAACAAATCGAAAATTAATTTCACAATTCTTACCATATAATAAGGATACCAGGTGCAAAAGTACATACAGCTAGCAGTGAAATAACGCCAAAAAGAAAAGTTGAAAAGTCGCATTTCGTGCTACTTATGAATAGCTTAGTAACACTCCACATGCAGTTCCCTTCCGGCAAATATCGGGTTTTATCTTTAAATCGAGCTAAAGTTGAATAAAAGAGTGGTAAATAGAGAGTAAACCTAAACTTGAATTCATTCTACGTTAAGAGACTCTAGAATAAAGTAGTCGAAAAAATCGATCGTATTGACATTGTTAAAATTCAGTGATATAAGAATTGAAAATGCCACCAAATTTAATCAAAGTTTGTCGCTAGTGTAGTAAAAGTGTCTGACTTGTTTTCGAGGGGTTCGAGTAATTGTCTTTGATTTTAGATTGGTAACCGGCTTCGTCTCATACAGTTCTTCAATGCTTTGAAATGAAGGAATTAAATGTCCTTACCCTTTCGAAGAAAATCACGCGTGAACGTAAACGTTACGAGAAACTAATCGCGTCCTCTAGTGATTTTTTTTAAAACTTCCTTCGTACAATATAAAATATATACATCAGAGATATAATAAAATGGTAAAGCTCAAGTTATGTAAGCTAACCTTTCTGATTATTCTCATCAGTTTAGATAATGTTTAAAATACAAATAAAGTTTACAGTATTCACGTGTTTACTGTTTATAAGCACAGTATGAAATTATATGAAAACTGTAAGAGTTTCATGAATGTTTGGTATTCGCAGTGTTCATGTAAATGTGGTGTTTTGGGTTTTTAAAGAGAGCTTTACTAGAAGCAGCTAGCGGGGTAACTCTAGCTTAGTTGATAGCTCACTCTCTCGATGTGCGAGAGGGCCTGGGTTCAAACCCTGGGTCCACAGTAAAGTTGAATAGTACATAGGTAACCACGCCAAATATTGACATCAGCTGTTTATATGGTGTATTGAATTATTGTTAATCAAACTTTTGTATTAGTTAATGTTAATAAGCTGACATTCTGTATCTGTTAATTTTGATTTATTTTTGCTAGTTTAAATACAAGCGTTTTTTAACACGTTATACGTTATAAGCATATTTTTGTTTTTATTGATATCTATTATTGCGATATTTTAAGTTGAGTATCAGTTCATTTGAAGATGTAAAAGAATTTTCTATACCAATGATGTGATTAGAAAACTAATATTTCGTCAAATGTTAAAAAAAAAATACCGAAAGTTAAAAACAATTAGAAATTACGAGTGTACAAATATAGTGGGATGTTTACTTTTATAACATGGGACAGCGATGAGTCTACGGACATACAACGCTAAAATCCGGGGTTCGATTCCCCTCGGCAGACACAGCAGATACTCCAGTGGGACTTTACTTTAAAGTTAACCAAACAAACAAGCTTTATGATTTTCTAGGCCCAAAGTTTAGTTGGATCTCGCTAGACAATACTTTGATAAGAACTTAGTGTGACAGAACTTACAGTAAGTCAGTAGATATTTTTAGATTTTTAAATTATTTTAGATCATAAAACGCTAAACAAGATTTCCCAGCTGACTGTACTTGTTACGAGAATCCAAGAAATGTAAACGTAATTTTCTTTTCTGACTTTCGTTACAATAAGTTTCATTTTCAAAAAGCTCGTGCTCGATAGTTTCAAAGCCTCCTCTACTCCAAGCACAATTCGGGTCTCTAGTCAATACGATATAATAGATACGAGGTTCAAATAAACAAAATTTATAACATTTTTGTTCTTGTAACGAAAAGGATATCAGACTTGATAGTTTCTTAGAGAAAACAAGCGATAAATAAATATTTCGTTTATATGCAAATTGACCCAATTCTAAACAGGGTCTGTTTCTTAGAAATGATCCCCCATAACGTATACTGTGAGAAGAAATTGTTAAACAGGTTTAACCTTTTTGAAATATTTTTCCTAAGAATCTTGCATATAAAAATAAATTGTTACGTTCCTTTCTTCGGATCAGAACACCCATTCTGCTTCTTTTACTATGGGAGACAGTTGAACATGTTTATATAAGTATACACACGCATACTAATATTGAAATGTGCATACAGGATGTTTAGTTAATGGCTGAATGTTGCCACTGTATCTTGCGCGTATGCCGCAGTAGCTTATATTTTGTTTATGTATATATACATAAAC
>NW_013672989.1:38388-41042 GCF_000517525.1 Limulus polyphemus | reverse complement strand
TCGAACAATAGCCAATTACATTAAACCAATAGATAATTAACAATAACTTAACTAAATGTACAGAATTTACAAACACAAAATTTAAAATTCATCAGTCTCTTAATTTTACGGGACGTATCTTCTTCTGTACTGGTCTCCGTCTCGTTGGCTTCTGCTTCACGTGGGGTTCATCTGCTGCATCAGGAAATGTCCTATTATCGGTAATAGATGAAGATGTCATAGTTCCAAAAGTTGCCACCAGGGGCACGTTGCTATTCTGCCACGACAGGCAGTCATGATGTCATACATTGTCACCAGGGGGCGTTGCTAGATCGCCATGGCAGGTGGCAATAATCAATGATTATCTAATAGTATGTAATAGACAGCCATGATACAATGACTCATACGATACATGTCTTAACATGAATATAATTAATTCGATACTTAATTAAATAATTTATAATTAATTCGTCGTAAAAAGGATGCTTATCATTAAATTATTAATTAAATTTTCTGTCCTAGAAGGACGTCATCTTACTCAATTAAGTGATTAAAGATTTTCAGTAACATGATTATATAGAGCTTATTGCTACAACATCTGTGAAACAGAAAGCATATTGCTAGGCCGCCATGACACAATGACACACACACAGTACATGACTATAGGTTTAAATCATCCTAAAAAGGGTAATATCATACAATAATTAAAACTTATACTTTTACAAATTTGATTTTATATAACATTTTACATTGGCAATATAACGTTTATTATGTAATAACACTTTCACTAATTTGACTTTAGAGCTTGACATAATATTTTACACTTGTTCCTTTATCTTTCACGAGTTTTTGCAAAGATGATCTTTCACATGTGTATATATTTAAATACCATTATTTTAGCAACTGTCGTGCCCCAGTGGCATAGTAGTATGTCTGGGGAATTACAACGCTAGAAACCGGGTTTCGATACCCGTGGTGGGCAGAGCACAGATAGTCCATTGTGTAGCTTTGTACATAAATTCAAACAAAAATTAACAACTGTCTTAGAATTTTAAAAAATATGTTGTGACAGTACTTCCACATATGATCAATGTTAAAACCATTATTTAACAACTGTCTAAAACTCATCAGCGTCTACATTTAATTATGTTAATATCGTTATTTTACATATTTTAACATCTGTACTAATACAACTAAAAATAATAAATGAATGACTTACTGTTTATCCGTCTGTGTTCTATATAGCCATTGATTACTTGCAAATGTACACAAATCTTGTGAAAGTATGGAATACTAACTTCTTTCAATGTTCTATAGGACACTTACTGTTTTGCTTTCACAAATCAGAAACATTAAAACCAATAATCGCCCTACGACTAAATATAACAAATGAACACTATCAAACACTATCAGGAAACCGCACATAAACAAGATTTGGTAGATCGTAAATATTGTTTCTCCATTTTCTATTATACCTTCACAAAACTAACAAACCCGAACCCATACAATTTTGAACTGATGTCAAAGTAGAACACACATATAAACAGTTATTGTAAAAAAGAAAGGATTGTGACAACAAGTGATCAAAGACTAAACATGTAAAGCTTTCTTTAGAGTATCTTGGATATATTAACGCCACCAATCCTGACTCATTGAAGGTCACTGACTGGCTTAGTTAAGATATATACAAGTTAAAAAACCATCCGCCTAGAATGACTAAATTCAGTTCTGGGTTGACCAAGTCTATATTGTAATAACTGGCTAGCTAGTCCAAGGACCATAAATTATAAACCAAATGATTAAAGTTTTTGGTAACATGAATTATACAATTCAGTGTTTGTCATATACTACTGTTGCGTCAGCGAGGTCACGTGACTAGTATCAGGCCACGTCCTTCTCGAACCTTCGTGAATTGTCGGGAGACTGCTAGATTGGGGGTAGTCTGGTATATATAAGACGGTCACAACGTGACGGAACAGTGTGATGAGTAATTGAATGTATGCTGACAGAGAGTATTGTTGAAGTCGAGCATGTGAGACGTTCGTTGAGAATTATAGCGTTTGTTATAGAGCGACTGTTTGAAATTAAGTGTATCGTAAAGTTGTATTCGGAAAGAATAAACCAGTTTTATTTAAGAAAGGACTTGTGTCGCTAAAGTTTCGTCGGAAATAATTTACGGAATATTAACTAACGAACGGAGACGTAACAAATTGGTGTCAGAGAGTGGGATGGAAAAAAATGGAAACGAGAAGCAGCAAAACAAGAACAGCAAAATAAACAAGAAGAACGGGAAAAGAAACAAGAAGAATGAGAAAAGAAAGAAGAAGAAGAACGAGAAAAGAAACAAGAAGAGAGATTATAGCAGTTGTTGAAGGAAAAGGAAAAGAAACAAGAAGAGAGACAACAGCAGTTGCAAGAAAACATGCAACAGTGGCAGCTTGAATAACAAAATAAACAAGAAGAGAAATTACAGCACTTGTTGGAGGAAAAAGAAAAGAAACAAGAAGAGAGGTTACAGCAGTGGCAACTGGAACAAGAAAGGAAACAGGAAAAAGTCAGCAGCAACGACATGAAAGTCAACAACAGTGGCAAGAAGTACAAATGGAAAACATTAGTAAATTTAAAAGCGAATTAGATACATTAAAGGATGATATATTGTCTTTTACACAAGGAGG
>NW_013672989.1:35628-37995 GCF_000517525.1 Limulus polyphemus | reverse complement strand
GCATAGGAAGCAGAGGAACAGAAAGCAGTGTACCTGGCAACGACCCTGAAGGGACAACCACTGAAAATACTTGGACAGTTGTCAGCAGATGACAAGCACAACTAAAGAGCTGCTCTAGAACTCAGGTATGGAACCCAAAATCAGTCCAAAGTCTACAGGGCTAGCTTTAGGACTAAAGTCCATGCGAACTGTGACATCTGATGTCCTCAAGCAGTTGCTGGTGGATCAGTTTGTATAAGCCTTGGACAGTCTACAAGTAAAGCAAACACACCCATTTACTATGCAGGATGCAATGGCCAGAGCTCTTGAATTCGAATCCCACGTTAAATCCAGCACAGAGGTACCATGGTAGCTACAGTCATCAGGATTCAATGCCAGAAAATGGCAGCTTTCAGAGAAGTTTGATGGACTTTGCTGGTACTGTAACAAACATGGGCACAAAAGAGCTCAATGCCGGCAACTTCGACAAAAGGAAGATGGCACGGCAAAAAAGGCTCCTACCCAGAGAGGTTGTTGGAATTATGGAGAGGAATGACATATGAGGAGCCAGTGTAAGAAGAATACTACCAATAAGTCAACTTCGGGAAACCAGTAGTGGTTGGTGCTGAGGGACATCCACCAACTGCCATTGTGAAAGTCCCAACAGCTAACGGTAAAAATGGCAAGCACACATAGTGTCTACGTGATAGGAAAGCTGGATGACCAAAAGTGCAATTTTGTCAGATTCTGATTTTAGCAAACCCTTCTGAGTATCAAAGTGTTGGATCACAAAGGAGTACCAGAAGCCATACAGAAGCTATGTGGTGTGACAGGACATTATGCAAGGTTGTGGGGACCATTTTGTGTAATTATTTAGCTCATAGGCATGAAGAACAGACACAAAGTATACTTGACTGACATTGAAGACCAATGTATATTAGGGTTGTACTACTTACTACCTAGGAAGTGTGTAGTTAATTTTGATAAAATGACGTTTGGGAACAACAAAGGCCAAATTCCGGCAAGTGTTAAAAGGGAGGTTGAACTAACCAGGTGTCATCAAGCTGAAGTCAAATTGATTGAAGGAGTTGATGATGTTGAAGTGGAACCAGGTATAGATATTAAAGCAGAGCAGGAGAAAGACCAATATTTTAAGCCAATAATTGATTTTCTATAAGCAAGTGTCTTGCGCCCTGCTTGGGAGAAGGTGGTTAGTCCAAGCCCTGTGACAAAGAACTATTGGGCACAATGGGACCAGTTGAAGCTTGAAAATGTTATTCTTTTCTGTAGGTGGGAAAGTGATGACCTGGCAAACAGTTATACCGAGAAAGTTATGGGAAGTTGTGCTGCGTCAATCCCATGATAGTTTAACATCTCGGAGTTAAGAAGACATTGAGTCATTTACGACAGAAATTTTACTGGATATGTACGAGGCAAGATATGGAAGAATGATGCAGGACCTGCAGTACATGTTGTGCTAAAAGGAGACCCAAGCATAAGGGACGTGCTTCAATGAAGTTATATCGAGTTGGCACACCAACGAAAAGAGTAGCCGTTGATGTTGCTGGTCCTTGTAATAGCCGCTAAGATGAATCGGATGTCATTCTCCCTCCTCTGTTGATGGCTTATAGAACATCAAAGCATGAAGCCACTGGATACACTCCAGCAACGCTGAAGTTTTGTCGGGAACTTCGGTTGCCAGTGGATCTGATAACACGATGCCCACCTTATGAAGAGTTTCCTGAAAATGTGTCAGAGTTCGTGAAAGTGTTATTGGAAAGGATGGATGATATTCACCATCAAGTGCAATCAAACTTGGAAATGTCTGCTGATTCCATGAAGCTATGTTATGATAAAAGATCTACTGAAGTCAGCTTTGTACCAGGAGATAAGGTGTGGTTGTATAATCCCAGGAAGACCAAAGGGAAGTCTCTTAAGTTGTCTTCTCCATGGGAAGGCCCATATGATATAGTGGATCGTCTGTCAGACGTAACTTTCTGAATAAAATGTGGTCGACGGGGTAAGCCAAAGGTTGTGCATGCTAACAGGCTTTGGCGCTATCACGGTCCAGGACATTTCAGTTGGGACGAAGCGAACAATGGAACAAATGATGCTGCTGAAGATGTATCACCTGAAAAAGCCACTGTCGAAGAAGAAACTCTACTCCGTTTTGAGAAGGGAAACAGTGAAGCCCTTAATAAAGTTAAACAATTAACCAATAACTTAATTAAATGTACAGAATTTACAAACAGAAAATTAAAATTCAACAAAGTCTCTTAATTTTATGGTACGTATCTTCTTCCGTACTTGTCTCCATCTCGTTGGCTTCTGTTTCACGTGGGGTTCATCTGCTCCAACAGGAAATGTCCTATTATTGGTAACAGTCAC
>NW_013672989.1:34571-35362 GCF_000517525.1 Limulus polyphemus | reverse complement strand
GTGAATATCATCCTTTCTTTCTGATAACATTTTCACAAACTCTGACACATTTTCAGGCAACTCTTCATAAGATGGGCGTTCTGTTAACAGATCCACTGGCAACCGAAGTTCCCGACCAAACATTAACTTTGCTGGAGTGTATACAGTGGCTTCATGCTGTGATTTAATATCTATATCTGGTTCCATTTCACCATCATCAACTCCTTCAGTCACTTTGACTTCAGCTTCATGACACCTGGTTAGTTCAACCTCTCTTTCAACAGTTACCGGCCTTTGTTGTTCCCAAACGTAATTTTATCAAAATTAATTACACACTTCCTCGGTAAGTAAGTAGTCCAATCCTAATATGCATTCGTCTTCAATGTCAGCCAAGTATACTTTAGTATGTCCTTTATGCCCATGAGCTCAATAGTTACCCACACTGGTCCCCACAACCTTGCATAATGCCCTGTCACACCACAAAGCTTCTGTATGGAATCTGGTACTCCTTCGTGATCTAATATCTTGATGCTCACAAGGTTTTGCTGAGATGCAGAATCTATGACAAAATTGTACCTTTGGCCATCCAGCTTTCCTGTCACATAGACACTATGTGTGCTTGCCGATTTACACTTATCTGTTGGAACTTTCACTATGGGGGTTGGTGTGTGTCCCTCAACACCAACCACTACTGGTCTCCTTGAATCTGACTTGTTGGTAATATTCTTCTTTCACTGGCTCCTTGCTTTCCACAGTTCCAACAACCTTTCTGGGTAGCAGCCTTTTCTGCTGTGGCATCTCCCCTCTGTTGA
>NW_013672989.1:24227-33875 GCF_000517525.1 Limulus polyphemus | reverse complement strand
CACTTTGAAATTTACTAATATTTTCCATTTGTACTTCTTGACACTGTTGTTGACTTTCCTGTAGTTGCTGCTAACTTTCCTACAACTGTTGGAGGCTTTCTTCCTGTTTCTTTTCTTGTTCCAGTTGTCACTGGTGCTGGTTTTCATGCCACTGCTGTAATCTCACTTCACGTTTCTTTTCTTTTTCCTCCAACAACTGTGGTAATCTCTCTTCTTGTTTATTTTGCTGTTCGAGCTGCCACTGTTGCAGGTTTTTTTGCCACTGCTGTTGTCTCTCTTCTTGTTTCTTTTCTCATTATTCTTGTTTCTTTTCTTTTCCTCCAACAATTGCTGTAATTTCTCTTCTTGTTTCTTTTCGTTTTCCTCCAACAACTGCTGTAATCTCTCTTTTTGTTTCTTTTCTCGTTCTTTTTGTATCTTCTGCTGTTTGTGTATTGTTGCCATTAAATCTGCTAATTCGTAGTTTGATTTGCCACTTCTCGTTTCCAGCTTCTTTTTTATCTTATTTTTTCCCATCCCACTTCTGACACCAATTTGTTATGTGTCTATTTGTTTTTTGATATCCTGTATAAAGTCTTTTGGAGGAACTTCAGCAATAGTTCTTTCTTAATTAAACCAGTTTATTTTTTTCTTGATACAACTTTGTAATACACAGAATTTCTAATCAGTACGTTAAACTTAACTACTTTTATAACACATGCTATAAATCATAGTGATTCACACATTTTACTTGCCTACTGTTCACTTGTCTCAATTATCTGTATCTTCGATCCCGCTGGTTTTTCTCGCCCAGCTTATATTCTAAAAAAGAGGGCGTCTAGCAAACACTCGGACTTCGTGGGATTCCTCGAAAATTCAAGAAACTACAGCGCGTATGCTCCCAGAGTCACGCGAATTCCGCTTTCGTAACAATATCTATACGTCACCGCTAACGGAAGCCTACGACAATTGCATATTATACACGTACTGAAATTTAACGTGCTCTAGCTAAAAGGTGAGTTTGCACTTTAACTAAAAATTGAACTAAACGATAGAAGAAATAATAAATGAACAGTAAACAAAAATATAACAAAATAAAAGTAGAATTCACTATATCGTAGACCATTGTAGATTTTGCCCTTAACAACAGACAAATAGATACAAATAATTTTTTAAGTAGATTTGGCTTTGTTGATTCTGTACATTATTGTATATGTAAGTTTAGTACCATAAATAACCACCAGATGGTCTTGCATGATGCAATAGGCTTGTATATGTTGCGAACGTATTATTGAATATGCAGCGATTAGAGAAGGAAATTTTGGGCTGTTTATCGACTAAATTTAATGAATTTTAGTACTCGCAGAAGCTAGCTAGCCAAATACAATAAAAGAGAGCTTCTGTCTCAAAATTTGAACTGTGTCGTTATGAATTATCAAGTAATGTTATTTAAAACTTTCACGCAACCCGTCTCTTTTCGTTGTTTTAAGCCCTGGAGCTGGAATCGACTCTGGCAGAGGAGAGGCTTCCCTTTTACTTTTAGTGAAAGAAGGTCGGGCTTACGTCTTTACGCATTTAAGACTAATTATAGGATTACATTTTCAGTAGTAAAGAAGACTTCACATCATGATAGCTCCGGATTAAGTATTAAAGAATTGACAGAGATATTGTTTCCAGGATGTTGCAAAGTAATATTGTCTGCTAATCCTACTAGTGGATATCAGTATCAATATTATCACAGTCTGCACAGAAAGATAGAAATCCCTAAGTCTAATCCTGTATTATACTTGCCCAAAAAAGTGTGTTTATCAGGAAATTTCCTTTTCCTATATTCAAATTTGAGTTGTAGATGGAAAAAAAAATTGTGGAAACTTTTCAGCTTCTCAACAGTGGGCATTGTATTTGTAGTGTTACTTTCATTGGGAGTTACTGAAGTGTATTGTGAGAGTAAACAACATAACTCTTCCAAAATCGCTGGTGAGTAAACTTTTATTAATTTGTAGATATAAGGCTACTTTCACTTGGATAAGTTTGTATAAATATTCAACTGTTTTTATAAATTACAAATTGTATTCTTTTCAATTAATATACTACTTTGCTATTTCATTACTTGCATGATCTGGCAGTTTCCTCTTCTGAAGGTTTTCTACTACCCGCAATAGCTATTTTAACCACATCTGTTAGATTTTAACCATAGGTGAGTATTTCCTCAATCATATACTTTTTTATTTTTAGGGTTCCTTTTATTTTTTACTGGATCCCACTCTGTGGTGAGTGTTGCCCTGGCAGGTATGCTTTCTCTTTTCAATTCTGTACTAGCAACCACTTTCACTATAATCATTACAGGTTGCAACAGGCTCTGTCAAAATGAGGTGTTCCATAAGTCCATCTAGGCACTTTTTGGATGGTATTATTTTTTTATCATGGATTTCCACTCATAAACTATCATGAGTATAGCTAAAGGGGATCCTGCCTGACCCTGCCAATCTTTAGGTTGAATAAATTGGGTTTGGTTTTGGTTTAAAATCGCAGGGAACTTGGTTCACCTATTGCACAGTTTTCAAAGCACTGTTCATCATGGCTCCCCAATGCATATTACCCCATCAGACTACTGGTGGAGGTTGGGAGTCCTTACCTTCCCAGTTTCCAGTTGCTGGTGTTGCAGACAGAGCATTTTCCTCCAGATTGTTCTGATGTGCTCTTCCACTCTTGGAGAAGAGGGTGAAGTTGGGGGCCCTCCTACTTGGGTCCTGGATGTTTTCCCCAGATGTCAGTAGGAGTGGCACCAGATTTAACACGAAGCTACCTGGTTGGGAGGTGCATGGTCATTCTCTTTGATCAATGTCGGTTTCATATTATTGTTCATGGACAGAGGTTTGGTATCTCCTCATAATACCAAACTCAGTGTGGTCCCATCCTAGGTTCTTGGTTGAGCACAGGTTTTCACCTCCTCTCCATAATTCCAGGAGTAAGTGGAATACTCCTTGTCCCCTTTGTTGGAGAGTAAGAATGAATGTTTATAATTCCAGACTGGATGAGCTCTGTTCCTTTGGTTGATTATGGCATACACGATCCCATCATTCTGAGCCTGGGGTGTTACCTTTTGGATTTCTTAAGGTGGAGAAGAAAATGCCAGTTCTTACTTCTCAATTAACCTAAAATTGAACAATATTCATTTTTCAATTTTTCCTTTCTATGTTCTCAAAGATGTAAGTTTTTCTAAAGGTCTATAAAAGTGAGATTCATGTGACTTGTTTGCTTTGGTTAGGCACTGTTTAATTTTATGTTATGACACTTAATGCATTTGTGCTGTTGATAAAACTGCTTCTTTGATTTGTGAACTATAGGTAGAGCTGTTTGATAAAATTCAATATTGCACAAGTTTGTTAGGTTTAACCTAAAATTTTACGTGTTTTATGTACATTTTGGTTATAGCTGTGAGTATAGTAGCTGTTTTGAAGTAATTATTTTACGTTTCCTTTAATATATAAATTATTTAATACAATTTCCACAGTGCCTTAATATTAGGCTTAGAAGTTTTATTAAGCATCGTTTAAAGAAAAGTGTTGACCAGCATTCAGAGTCACATGGTAAGACACCCTCTAACTTGCTACATTCTCTTTGCTTACTTTCTCATTGTGATTCTGGTGATGCAAAATACATCACTGTATGGTTACAGGTTGGGATCCAATTAAAAGTATATATAATATTGCAGTCCAATACCCTTGCCACCAACATGGAATGTAGGTACCATGAACCCTTAATTCCAACCCCAAGTTGTGGAACCTCTGCTTCTGGTTGGGGCTGGCCTATACTGATGATTACTTGTATTCTGTTCCTCCTTTGATGTAGGAACTGAATTCTTGGTGAAGAGCATGTCTGTTCTGGATGTAGTGTGGTTCTCCCACTTTTGTACCATATTTATCTTGATACACTTCTGTTCTGTAAATACACTTTTTGTATGGTTCATACCTGCACTGGCCCCGCCACCTTGTCAATGTGGGATTGTAGCTTTCGTGTCAACAGAAGTAAGTATGTTTTGAAAGTTAACATTTTCCTATACTGAAAATGTATTTCCAATAATACTTACCGAGGCTGACACTCTCCCACCCTACCTCCCCGCTAAACGCCGGTTTATGTCTCGAAAAATTGATTACATTATCTGAATGAGGTGCTTCTATACAGTACCTAGACAGAGGGCACATTGGAGTTGGGGGAGAAATTTGCAAATTAGAATTTGCTAAAGGCATTTGAGTGGGGTATATAAAGACTGGAGCAAGCATTTGCAATGCTTAGATGGGCAAAGAATGGAAACCATGGAGATTGAGAAATAGCTGTAGTGTCAGCAGAGATAAGTATTATTGGAAATACATTTTTAGTTTAGGAAAATGTTAACATTAAAAAGATTCAAAAGTTTTTGTTAATCTGCAGTGGTTAAAAGACGAAGAATTGTCTTTCTTCATGAGACAAGGATAGATGGAATGATTGGAAACATTAAATTCAGTTAATTATTATTTTTATAAGTTGTGGCACTAAATAATTAAGCTGAATAGAGTTGAGTTAATCAAGAATAATAATGAGATGTCATATTGACAATATTTCAATCACTTGTATACGTGGAGTAATCAAACAGTAATAATCAGAAATGCTAAATTCTCACTAGTTGGTTACATTAATCTATGTCATTGATGCTCAAAGGTGATTGATTTTATTAATTGATCGTGGCTCATAGCTAAAACTTTGAAGTGGGTCACTTAATTTAAATTACTTGTAGTTTCATATGTATGTCTTCCAACAAGTTAAAGCTATTAATTACTTTAAGGTTTGTGATCATATTTCAGATACAAGACTGTTAGCAGCTGCACAACTAGGGCAAAGTGAGGAAGTAAGAAGGTAAACATTAATTTAGATAAATTGTAAACAGTCGTGTTAGGCATGCCAATATAATATTACGTACACTAAATATGAATAATTTTTAAACAGTCATGTTAGATATGGTATTAAATGTCAAATACAATAATATGAATAAATTGTAAACAATCATGTTAGATATGGTATTAGAATATGAAATACACTAAGCATGAGTAATATGTAAACAATCATGTTACATATGCCAGTAGAATATGAACTACACTAAATATGAATAACTTGTAAACAATAATGTTAGATATGGTATTAGAATATGAAATACACTAAGCATGAGTAATATGTAAACAATCATGTTACATATGCCAGTAGAATATGAAATACACTAAATATGAATAACTTGTAAACAATCATGTTATATATGAAATTACAATGTAACATACACTAAATTGAAGATGTGTAACTTGTACTTTTTGACATATAATTTTCATGAATATCTTAATACTTGTATTTTAAAGAAAACTGCAGTTGTAGTATTTTTAAGATTGTGATAGCTTCAGTGAAATTTCTTTCCTTTATTTGTGGATGTATGCCAAGTGCTAACCTGTAATTTTGGATGTACATAAAGTGCTTTAGAGATGCACATTTTTTTTTTTAACTCTTTCAACACAGGTTTGGTAAATCTAACCAATCTCACAACCACCATAAAAAATTAGGAAATAAACATAAATTATGCCTCTTTCATTCTAGAATGAACACAAATTATAACATGAAAACATAAATATTTGGCTTAAATCTCATAACATTATACATTTATATATATTTATTGTTTTTATTATATTGACCTTTCACCCGTGCCTGGCTAACAATACAGAAGTTACAACGACACGGCTCACGTGCACTCATGTTACTGTATCAAATAACATAAAGTTGTTATTTGGTTCTGTACAAAGCAACTTGTCTTGGCTGTGTTTTAGTCGACTAGTATTTTGTAAAGTAGTCACATTTCAATTATTATACATTATATATGTATATAGATCATTGCTACTTTGAAATAAGTTCTTAAACTTATTTTTCATAAAACACAGAACAGTAAATGAAGAAGTAAAGCAACAATTATCTCTTTAAAAATTTTGCGTGTAGAGGATATGAAACAAAGTGATTTTTTTAGGTTTTATATATATACATTTGAATAACTAAAAAATCATAAATTACTACATCAATACCATATAATTCAACTTTAATTTATCAAGCCTAGTAACCAAGATGTACTTTAGTCTAAAAATATATGAACTTTCGAGCAAACCAAAGACACACACTACCTTCTTGAAATATTGGTTCAAAAGAAAGAAATGGTGCCAAGTCCATTAAAATGTCTGAGAATGCCACTAGGGGAACATTCTGAGCTTCCAATTATTTTATTTATTTATTTTAGACCTGGGATCACTGGTTATGTTTCAGGCTTTAGAAATGTGACATTGTTCTGTAACAATGCAAAACACCTAATTTACCTGTTAATATTATTGTTATATTTTCGAGATATATTTTGAAATATAATTCAAACTTATTTATTATTGTTATTCCTATTTGGACTCTAATTTATATATATATATACATATCATATTGTAATAACATTCTGTTGCCAGTTTCGTGTGTGTGTGTGTGTGTGCTACATTATATCTGTTGCATGATGTTAATTTCAAACGTTCTACGTTTGATAAACCTTGCGAAATCAAACATTCTGTTACATTAAAGTTTAAATCACAAGAGGAAGGGTGTCCCAGCCCTTAAACGTTATGAATATTAAAACACCTATTTTGCATTAACCATTTTTAATGGTACGAGTTATTGTTTTTAATTTCATCGTAACACAGTGATTTTGTTAGCTTTAATATAGGCGACTGGTAAAACTATTCAAATGTCTACTTTGTAAGTACTTTCTTTTAATTTTTTTTGACAGACACGTGCAGATAAATAATGACTCGGCAATTGAATTCTACCAAAAGTTTGGATTTGAGATTGTGGAAACAAAGGAGCACTATTACAAAAGGATAGAACCCGCTGATGCCCATGTTCTTCAAAAAACACTGAGGTCTTCCAAAGGAACTCCTCAGATCACTCAAAATGGTATTGACCACTCATAACCTTGAATTTTTAATTAAGTCATTGAAAAGTAAGTGTAAAATAGGTCTGTGAGAAGGGGACACCAGAAGGAATGTACCAATTCTCAGAAGAAGTGTTTTTCATGCATCCTCCACCGACCCAACACTATCATCAGTGCACTATTTGGTCTGGTGTCTTCTTGTTGAAGAAATATACCAGTATAGATATTCTTTGAGATTCCTACCTACAATATCCTAACAAAAGCTTTCTGTTTAGATTTAAGTAAATTTAATCAATTAATGGTAATATATTTTGAGTATTTGAAGTAAAAAATGGCTTAGTTTTTAGGTATTTGATATTTTTAATGTGTTTTTACCGAGTGCCGCTGTATCGTAAGTGTACATTAACTTATGAAAAGCTGTTGGTATACCGAATATTAAGTGAGGGTGTAGATAAGGTTAAAAGGGGTTTCTACAGAGGAATGGGGAATTAATCCAGTCTTGTTTAACCCACTTATCATGCTTTACAGACGTGCTCATCTGACTTTTTAACGTAACTGAAACTACTTAGATACAGTGTTGAGAGGCGAAGATTCTGATTTTTGAGTAAATTTAGTGTTGTGAACAGCTTTACGGTGGGCATGGGTTGTTGTTTTATAAGCAGTCTGTCACTTGGTTTTGTTTTTGATATTTGTAAACAGTTTTCACAGTTTAACTTCACAGGAAATAATAATAATAAGTTAAAAGCTTTTTTTACTACATGTGAATTTCAAAAGCCGTGTTTTGGTAGTCTACAGCAGGACAATATTTATGGTATCCAATTGGTGTAATTGGTTTTTATGTTCCTATTCTACCTACACACAACTCAATTAAGTTATAGAATAGTTTGTGCCCAGAGGTCAGTGTGATTCAGATATTGTGACGAAGTATAGTCAGACGATAATCCTTTAAAAGAGTAATAATTAACACAAAAAAAAAACTTTTAATTTAGTGTGAAAAACTGTACAAACTCCTAAAATTGAAAATTCTAAAACACTAAGCATTATAGAGCGTGAACCTAACCTGTTAATATCGCTGGTATTCGTGTTTGATAAGTGCAGTCAACCAATGAGTAACAAGTAAGTGTTATTAAAATAAACAATCTACCCTGGGGGAACTGGTGATCTAACAACATTTGAGCCCTTTCGTACGTGTATCTTTTAGGCTTCCCGGCAAACTTTTAAAAACCTATAATAGCCCGTAACAATCCTTTTTTTTTTTTTAAAGCTTCAGCCTGTAAAAAAAATTACTTACTGAAATTTTGGTCTCTGTTTTCTCTTTTTGTTATCCTGAACGAGACTCCTTGTGTCTATTTATTTATGCATGTTCTCAGTTACAAGGTAAAGCATATCCTTTATAGTTAGGTAGAAGTTGGGAAACAATCGTGTTTGAAACATATGCCTACGTTCGGTTCTATAGGACTTAGATTATTATAATATAGCACTTTGTAAAAATGGCCTGTACTTCAGTGAATTTTAACCTATAGTTCATGATATATAGTATTTATCTAGTAGCAATAGACATTGCTGGGAGGCCTGATCTGTATAATGTCTAATGGAGTTACACCAAAGCGAATCGAATTGTCGGACCATGGAGTTTGTCAATTTTAATTACCTTTAACCCGTTATATTCTTAACGAGGTTTTTATTTGAAAGTATTGGTTAAAAGTCCAACAATTGATGATATAACAAAAAAATTGTGAATATTTGCTGTGATTAGAAATAAACTGAATGTAAAACATTTTTTATAAAGTTCTTTGTTGATATTATAGATAGAACTTGGCCGTGTCCTATTAGAAAGTTGTATCATGGGAAGTGAGAGCTATTTGTCTATAATTATTAATAGTAACTAGACATAAAAAAAAACTGGCATGGTAACAGCAAGACTAGAGAGATCAGAGAAATTTAAAAAAAGATCATAGTGTCAGAAAAAGATTGGAATCTCTCACTCTGTCTTGGAAGCTTCAAACACCTAGTGTTAATTAATTAATTCATTTTATTTAGTAATAGGTCATACAAAATCATTAATAACTAATGTGTTCTGATATAACTAACTCAACCCTCTGTATTGGCATGTTGTGTACTTGTATCTGCAGATCTGGTCTGTGGAGTAGGGTGGTGGAAAGAATATGGTCAGTCCGGTATTAAGAAGAAAAGTCCATTAATCAATATTTTGAACTGTATAGATGTAATTAGACTTGTTCCTATCAGACTTAAGACTGCATCTTCTCATCAATCCTAAACAATTTATTCTACTTTGAGAAGCAAGAAATTATACTTTTTATATTAATTTTTTTTATGGCATTTTCCAAATAAACCATTTTTTTTTGAAATGGTAGCAAAACTATACTTTGAAAAAAGTATTTTATATAACAAAATTCGTAATACAAAATTACACGTTACTGTAAGTCTCCAGCTTAATACAATGAATTCAAATTTTAGTCTTAGACTGTAAAAATGTGAAGGATGATTTGGAAGATGATAAGAACTGTCATAGGATCTATTATTGGCCCCTTACCTAGGATACATATATATAAACCTGTTGACTGACAAAGGAAGTTAGACATCTATTATTGGCCCCTTACCTAGGATACATATATATAAACCTGTTGACTGACAAAGGAAGTTAGACATCTATAATGAAATATCCATTTAATGTTTTT
>NW_013672989.1:16006-23445 GCF_000517525.1 Limulus polyphemus | reverse complement strand
TAGGTTGCCAAGGCTTTAAAAATTTTGCACGTGGAGGACATGAAACAAAATTTTTTTTTTTTTTTAGGTTTTATATATACTTTTGAATAACTAAAAAATCAATACCATATAATTCTACTTTAATTTATCAAACTTAGTAACTAAGCTGTATTTGGGTCTAAAAAAAAATATGAAATTTCGATTAGACTAAAGACACAACCTACATCATTGAAGTCTTGGTGCAAAAGAAAGGATTTGGTGTTAGATATGCTAGAAAGGCTGAGAAAACCACTAGGGGGACACTCTGAGCTTCTGTTTGTTTATTCATGTCATATATAGAAGTAAGTGTATATAAGAGGGTGTTTCCAAAAATGGAAAGAGGTGAGTGGGGTGCTACTGTGTTCCAACACATCTCTCATGTAAATCATCATGTGTCACCTCTCCACCAGTAGGAGAGCATTACTATTACATGACGCATGTGACTCCCTCTACGCACCATTATTGAATTATCACTTCTCGTTTGGCAGCTGTCGAGTTCAGAAATACAATGTTCAGTTACCTTTAAGTGGTTTATTTTTTCATTTTTTATTTTGTTCTTAACTTTATTTACTATACTTCACATTTGTGGAGTTAATATTTTATTAAAGCATTACTTCTTCATGTTTGCCACTTTTTCCTGCTTATGAATTCTGAAGCTAGAGACCCCACTTTGGGTACTTTGCCAGCATCTGATGCTGTATTTTCAGCCATGGGCATGGGCGACCTGTCAGAAGATTGAGCAGTATATGAGCCTATATGCAGTTTCAACATTGGGTCCTTCATGATCAATGGAACTTTACCCGGGATCCCTTGGATGGATCTATGTATCTCCGTTCATCCCTTGTAGAAGATCTCCATTGTGTCTCTTTACCACTCATTTAGTGACACATTACTATTTTTAAGAATAACCTTGCAGTGTAGTTATAATTGCAAAAGGCTCTGTTGTAAGGCTGTCATGTGTAAAGTACCCGAATACTCCCTGCATGCTTTGATTTAACCATTTAGTGTATAAGAATGAAAGGTTCCCAGTACTTGTTTCTACAATCTGGTCCCACAGAAATCCATAGGTGCTACATCCAACAACTCGACCAATATATTGTAGTATGGAATTGTATGGATACTTTAGGGAAGCAACTTTTTACTGTTACTATATCTGATCAGTTGAATCTGTGGCTAGTTATAATGAAGAAACATAGAGAGATATTCATATGAAGTGAATCTACATCAAAACTTGAGCAGTAGCTCTCTTTTAAGATGTCTGCTGATTAGAAGGATAAAATTGAGCAAAGTTTTATGTATTTTATCAAGTCTCCTTAATTCATGATATATACCACAATATTTAATGCTAAAGGTTTAACTGAATATTCTTTATATGCCTCGTACTCCATGTATAGAATAGCTGGATTACATCATAGTGGTTTTATACTTTATAACGTATTCCCCTTTTATTAAGTATGTTACCACAAGTCTCCTTAATTCATGATGCAGAACACAATATTGAAGGTTGAGAGTTAATGCCTTATATCCAAAATAGAATAGCTGGATTATATCGTAGTGATTTTATACTTTATAATATATTCTCCTTTTATTAAGTATTCTCATTATGGATAGTGTTTTAAGTATTTTGTGACAAATTTCCTTATTTTATTATATGTATCTCAATATTAAATAGTATTTATTTAACTTAAATAAATATCTCTAACATATTTTCTATAACCTTTGGATAATCTGATTGTAAAATTATAGTATCATTTAGTATATTTTGTACTTCTAAGTTACAGTTAGATTCTTTAGTTATCACCACCCCATTTTCTTTATCAATCCCCCAGTGGCACAGTGGTATGTCCGTGGATTTATACTGCTAAAAACTGGGTTTCGATACCCATGATGGGCAGAGCACAGATCGCCCTTTGTGTAGCTTTGTGCTTAAAAACAAACAACAACAACTTCTATTATCATTCCTCATTATGGTTAGTATTTTTCTTGTACATTACTGTTTTTCAGTTCAGGTACAATATGAGTAAAGAAGAAATATTAACTATAAAACATTTCATTCATGTAATAATTATAAATGATCAGTGATTTTGCTAATTATAGATTTACAAGTTGTGTTTCTCATTATTTACATCTTTTAGGTTGATTAGCCAGGGTGCAGACATTAATAGGCATCACCCTCTTGGCTGGACACCCTTGCATGTAGCAGCAGTAAATGGACATTCAAAGTATGTTTTTTGTGTTTGATTATACGTATTTCTGTTTGTATTCGTGGTGTATATCTATAATAAATTGTTTGTTATGTGCGTGTATGTTAAATTATTTGTACTTGTTTATGTATATTTGTGTTGTATTTGTATGATATAATTTGTGAGTTGTATGTATATTTGTGTGTTTGTATATGTTATGTTTGTGTGTATGATAGTTTTGTGTTTTTATGATTATGTATATTCATAAGTATGAAAAACAAAATGTGGTGATGTTTTTATAATCTTACTGTGATTGTTTCCTATAAACGATTAGTAACTTTTTGATTATGAGATGTAGCGAATTAGTTAGAATAATGCACCCCATATGATAATGTAATGAAATAATTAGTGAAGGCACCACGAACATTAATCTAATGTATTTGTTTCTATAAGAGTTCTGGATCAACTGGTACCTTGAGCATTCCAATACAGTCTTACCTCCTCTGACACACAGCTATCTCGATCTTCATCTACCCTCTAAGCATTGCTAAAACATTTTGATGATCAGCACGCCAGTCTATATACCCCATCAATTTCGTGCCATTTCTGAACACGTACATATCGTAACTACTCTCCACCAATAGTCTTGCACCAACTATATTGGCACATCTAGCTCCCTCTGCTATTTTCACTCAATCCTCACTTTCTCGATTGGCACAACATTATTTAGATGTGCATTTTTTTTGCATGTGGGTATCGTTTATGAACATTCTCTTTGTCATTTCAATTTTTCTTTTCCAATAGTTTTATTTTACTGTGTTACCATCTATTTTTTGTTAACAAATTGTGAGAGATCTAAATATGAATTTGTGATCAATGTATCAACTATGGTAATTCTGATTATAGTTGTCAAAGCTACTTGTAAGACTTCCCTAGAATTGGGATAGATTTTACCTACTGAGGAGGTACAGGCCTTAATTCGCAGGGAGCTAAATTCATATATTTGGCTGATAATTTCTTCTTTTTAGTGAGACAATGTTTCACAAGAAGAATACAATCACAGAGAAGACAATTTGGTTTCTCTTTTTCCGGCATCTTCTTTTTTTTTTGGTCTGTCACACACTACACCTCTTCAGGAGTTTCACCTTCCACTAGTTGACTTGCCGCAATGTCATTCATTGTGGTGGAGAATTCTTCTTCTCCTTCTTTCTTCCTCTTGATTCCAGTTCTTATAGGGGATCTGTGGTAAGTTTATCAACATGTACTCTTCACAACTGGTTGATATACTCGTGGTAGGCACGGCTCAGATGCCCTTTATGTGGCTTTGTCCTTATTTACACGTGGGAGAATTAAGTATTTCACATCATCAGTGCTCGGACTTTGAAAAGTAAATATTTATGTGTCTTTTGTCATGTAACTTGCTTTAGATGAATTGTAAGCTAGATATTGAATATTATTTTTTTAGGTACATTTAATTTTTTTGCACATTCATTAATACTACGTACTTTGTGTACTATGCAAATTTTGTGGGTTTGTTTGTTCATTATTAATAAATTCTTTAAATAGGTATGTTTAGATTGTTTGTAAGTTACATATCATTACTACTAGTTACATCTAATTTGTTGTTCTTTTGAGTACTTGTTTTTTCTTGTCATTGTTAACTATGTGACTTATCCTATTTTTTTGTCAGTGTAGGACCTAATTATGGTATCCTTTATTGTCAAGGTTAATTTAGAGGAATTGTAAGTTAGATATACTGATTATTAATGTGTTTTCTGGGTAATTTTCATTGGTTTGCACATTCTTTATCATTACATACTTGGGGGACTAAATAAATTTAGATATTTTATCCGTTTTATATTTATAAGTACTTTGTTTAGTTAGTTTGTAAGTTACATATCGTTACTACTAGTAATATGTAATTCATTGTCCTATCTGAATAAGTTTTTTTTTCGTAATCATTAAATATGAGCCTTATCTAATTTTTGTCAGCTTACGACTTAAGTTTTTTGGCTTTGTTTCATCACTGATGTGTGCATTTCTTTCCTCATAATGGTACTAGAAACCTCATTTTCTTCCACACAGTGCCAACATCGTTGATAGTTATTTGTAGCCATAAGTCGGGTTTTCCAGTTCAGGGCCCTACCATTTTGAGTAACCTGAGCTTTTAAAGTATTTTGTCGGGGGGGGGGGGTGTAACAGGCTTTGCCCGATAGAATGCAGCATGGGTGGGATTCCTGATGATAGTGGGGAAGTCTGTTCTTACCCCTTCTCAATACCTCATTCATTTGAGATTTCTTCCTTCCAACCTCCGTCACGCCCAGCCTTCTCCTCTTTGTTTTTGGGTTTGATGCAAGCAGTTTGCACATCCCTCACCTTACATTTCTTACAGCTCAAAATGTTCAATCTCTTTGGTGATGTAGGCTTCTTATAAGCTCTCATTTCCATGTTCTCAGACTCGTGCGTTCTCTTCGGTGGACACTCCTAGATCAGTGGAACTTCTCTTTCGATCCTTGACTTGGTGGTTAGACACTAACCAGACCTTAGCAAGGGTGCAGCTTATTCCACCTCATCTAAATTTATGTCTGTTCATGGACTCATCTTTAGAGGGTTAGGGTATTTGTCTCCCAAGAGATTTCAGGTCTCTGGTTGATCAAGGAGTCTACTCCCCATATCACCATTCTCCAGTATTTGGCGGTTCATCGAGCTTTGTCCCACTTCCTTCCTCTTGAACATCGTTATTGTACATTCTGACATCTCCACAGTGGTCACCTATATAGCAGAGCCAAGGATTACCAATTCCAGGTCTCTGTGCTTTAAGATCCTGGATCTCCTTTCTGGACCCACATTGTGGTCTTTGCTTGCAATTTTCCTGTCTCCTTGAATCTGATGGTGGACAGTTTATTTACTCCCAACATGATTCTCTTCACGGAGTGGTCCCTTGATCCACAGGTTTTTAGGCGGGTGTGTTCTCATCTTGGGACATTTCATATATGCCTTTGCTACCCACTGATACACCAACTTCCTTCCCTTTAGTCTCCAGTTCCTCACCTGCTAACTCTTGGGGTGGTCATATTCTGTCAAAATTGGAGGGGTCTTCACTTCTATGCTTACCCTCTGTTTTGACTTCTCCCCAGAATTCTATCCTTATTCCAAACCACTCTTTGTCTCGTCCTAATGGTGGTTCTGTCTTGGCCGGTGCAAACATCTTTCCAACTGCTTCGACCTTTTCTTGTAAAATCTCCCCTACCCTTCCCTCTATCTTGGTCCTCATTTTGTCAACCTCTGTCTGACATTTTTCATCCTATTGTCAACATACTCTATCTTCACACGTGGATTTTGTCAGGTCCATTGTCTCAGCCCAGGGTTCAAGTTTCCAATCTTTATTCCCTGGAACCCTTCTGTTTCCAATGTTTATTCTATACCATGTCATGCTAACTGGTTGGGTTCATCAACTTGTTAGGCTGGCATATTCAGACTTATGCATTGAAGGTCACTGACTCCACAGTGTTTGTTGTCATCATACTCATTATATCACCATATCTTTGGCTTCTTGCCTTTAGCATCAGTTATAGAAGATCGGCCAGGCTGGAATTTGGACTACTCCTAATACCTTCATTACTCTTTATCTGCACGATTTAGCTGTATCTTCCTTTTGTGGATATCATCTCCCTCCCACCATGATTCTACACGTCTGTTTGCCTTTGACTGGGGTAAGTCTTATATTTTCCTTTGATTTATGTTTTCTTTTCAGTAACCCTAGTTTTAACTACTGATATTGGGATCCCACTCTGAGGTGGGTGTTGTCTGGTCAAGTGTGCTATGCCTCAAACCTGCATTATTTACTGATTCCACCATAACTCTCACTGTAGAGATGGGGTGTTTCTGCAAGACCACTTGTGGCATACTCAGTGGTGTATGTGTGTTTGTGTGTTTATATATATTGTTACATATCTGGTCGTTTGTTAATTTCCGGTATAAATTCTTCCTGAGAAACTTCAGTGATACAAGTCCTTTCTTAAATAAAACTAGTTTATTCTTTCTCAATACAACCTTGCAATACACAGAATTTCCACAGTCACTTCAACTTAAACACACTCTACAATTCACAACGATTCATGCACTTACAGTCACTACCGCTCGCTTGACTCGATTATCTGTCTCTATCTATCTGCCATTATTATCTCTGCTTTATTTGCTGGGCTTATATATTAAAATAGAGGGTGCCTAGAAAAGACTAGAGTTGCCAGGAACAGTCATGATCCTTCTAGAAACTCGTGACGTGTTACCAGCATCACGTGACTTCCGCTGTCGTAACAATATATCACATTACCATTATTGGTCCAGGTTGTCAACTTATTGTCATAACTGATTATGTTTGTGACGATAGCACCCAAATATGTTTGGGATATCCCATGTATCAAACAAAATCCAAGTGATGATGTTAATCTTGTCATTTCTTCATTGAAAATCAAATAAAGGTACAAAGCTGAGTGGTTACACCCACAACATCTCAGCTTCTACTGCCTTTCACTGTTTATAGCCAGTTGTGAGAAGGCAGTTGCCCTTAAATTTCTTAAATTAGAAATGAAACAACCTTGATATTTTTACTAATTACTCTCAACCTCCACTCTTAAAAAAGATGTTAAATAGAACTATAAGATATTGAATAGAACTGACTAGAACTATAAACCCTACCTTAAAAGTTCTTACCCTCAACCTCCTCCCTTTCTCTTGAAGATTTATTCAAGTATAGCATTGGAAGGCCAAGACAAGCCCAACTACTTTAAGTTAGCCTTTCCACCCTGGTATACTGAATACAATTATTTAAAAAATTGTTATTAGCTACTTATAAATCAAAGTAACTAATGCCCTCTTTATTTTATTTTTATAAAGTATTTTCCTTAATCTGTAGTTTTGTTCCTAAAATATTTTTGTATATATTAAAAAATAAAGTAAGGTATTTCTTTAATTGAGTGTTTTTATATCTGTTATCTTTCAGTTTATTTTTTAATAATAGAACATTATCCATGAAAATATCATAGTTATTACAGATTATTAAAAAAATCTTTTTTAGTTGAGATATAATAATACCTTTTAACATGAAACACGGAATAACACTTTTATGTGTAGGTAGACCAAGGATGGAAAATTGAATTCCCTTCTTTTACCAAAAATAGTCAACTGCACTTACCTTCTATAAAAGTAATGTCCAAATTTAAATAATTAGCATGGACC
>NW_013672989.1:14373-14912 GCF_000517525.1 Limulus polyphemus | reverse complement strand
GAGTAGAAAGAAAATAAACAAGAAAAGAGATTACAGCAGTGCTAGGAGTAGAAAGAAAATAAACAAGAAGAGATACTACAGCAGTGGCAACTGGAACAAGAAAGGAAACAGGAAGAAAGTCTCCAACAGTTGGCGAGAAAGTCAGCAGCAACTACAGGAAAGTCAACAACAGTGGCAAGAAGTACAAATGGAAACATTAGTAAATTTAAAAGTGAATTAGATACATTAAAGGATGATTTACTGTATTTTATACAGAGAGGATATATTAATCATGGACCTAATCAGCCCCAGACAACAGGAAGCCCCTTCCAGACCTTGCAGCTAAACCCTAATGCAAACATCTTCAGTTCTGCCAGAAGTTAGATTCCAGACATGAGTGTCAGCAATAGGGGTGATCTAGTATGAAGGAAGCCACAAGAATTTGATGGGAAGGCACTGTGGGAAGCATATAGAGCACAATTTGAGCTACTGGCACAAATGAATGGATGGACAGGGAAATAGAAAGCAGTGTACCTGGCAACGAGCCTGAAGGGACAACC
>NW_013672989.1:3143-13567 GCF_000517525.1 Limulus polyphemus | reverse complement strand
GAATTGTTGGAAAAGGTTCGGAGGAGGGTTACTAGAATGGTGCCTAGGATTTAGGGTTTGTCACGTGAGAGATTAAGATCTTTGAGACTGTTGAAAAAAGAAGAGCTAGGGGGTATCTTATTGAGGTTTTTAATATTGTAAAAGAAACTTATAGTGTTGATGCATCATATTTTTTTCATACTTAATGGCAAAAATAGTTGAACTAGGAGAGACCAATGTAAATCTTGGTAAGGTAGGAATCATTTTCAGCTAAAACAGTTTTATTTTTCTTACAGTGTGGTTGCCCTCTGGAATGGGTTGCCTTCAGATGTTGTGGAAGTAATAAATTAAGTGAGTTTAAGAAAAAGCTTCATAACTATATGAATAATAAGGGCCGACTATAATTTTTTTAAAACTTATAACAGTTTAGTTTAGAGGATAGGACAGCCAACCTATTGGTTCTTTGTTGTCTCTTATGTTATGTTAAAACATATCCATGATTGAAAACAAGAAAATTACAATAATAAGCAGTTTAATCATGATTTACTTTTAGTCTGGTAATGTATCATTATCTATAATAAAATGTGAAATCGAAAAAATTATTCATGTATTTTTAATAAAGACAAAATAGGCTATATGCTATGAGTAACAGTTTATTAAAATGTTCTTTTGCATAGTTTCAGTATGGTTGGTCATACCATTCTCAAATTATATATCTGTGTTTTTTATATTTGCTTTTCAATTAAGAAATTGAATGTAATATATAGTACTAAAATTTGAATTATAATCTACAGTTTGATACCAAAGTTATTGACACAAATTCATGAAATAGTAGTTCAATAAAATTGTGAATGCGAGTCAACAAACGAGATGACATGGCCTTTCACCTTTGACCCATCTCGAGAGAGTTAACTTACATTTTGGGGGCTCATGTGGTATATTCTTTTTGACTTTTTTGTTTCTTGTCATCTTCCACCTTTATTCTCGGTTTGATCCATATGACCCTTTCTCTGTTCAGTACAAGCTGTGGGTTGCTTCATTGCCTTCAAGGCTTCTTTCTGTTGAATTCATTTCCCATACAGAGGGCAGCATTGAATGAGAATAGCTGTTTATGTGAGAAGAGGTAATTACATATCAGAAATATATTTTCAGTATAGGAAAATTATAACTGTTTTGTTTTGAAGAATAATCTAGGTTTGAATTTTTGCAAATTTATTCATATGTATGTGTGTATCAGTGTGTTTACTTATTAATCCCTCTTACGATACCAACTTGTCTGTGCAGTTTTATGTATTGAGAAAGGCTTTTGCAGTATCACCATAACTTTGTATTGGCTGTGGCTGTTATGTGGCTTGCTGATTTTCATATTCAAAGTGATTTTATTATATTGTACTCAACTGTGTATTTTGTTAAATTTAGTGTTTTATTATTTTCTGTATTTTAATTTTATATAATGTTGTCCTATTGTTTTATTTCAAAAAATTTGTTTATATTTCTGCAGTGTGATTTATAACTGAAGACCTACTTGTGGGATTTTTAACTACATTTTTAAGAAACTAACATATTTATTATAATTCTTAGTGTACATTCTTTTGTGTAAAGGTATTTTGTTAAATAAAGCAGAATGTATACATTTTTGAATTTAATTTCATGGAGGACCTGCTATCACATTACTGGAATAATAAATTTAACATACACAAATTGTGTTTAAAATGATCCGTTACATTAGTTAATTAATCCCACTAAGGAACATGCAATTTGTACATATCAGAATTTTAAAGTGTTCTTCACTATTACATTGACTAGATATATCAGTATTTTGTTTACCATATAGGAATCCCATTAGCTTGATAAATGTGATAATGAAATGTTATGTGTAATATAAATATCCTGTTACATTAGCTTGTTATTCATCATATTAGTATTGTCATATATCATATAAATATTCTGTTACATTAGCTTGTTATTCCTAGTATTACGGTTTTTATATATCAAATATTATGTTGCTATAACCTAGGACAATAGACTAGAACTAATTCATGATTTAAAAGTTGTAATGAAAAGGACTATTATCAGGAAGGAAAAGTATTATTATTGCTAGTATTTTTCTGTATCAACTTTATGTTAGTATGATATATCAAGCTGATAAAGAGGACCGGACAAGTATTTTCTAGTAATTAGTCATACTTATTAAGTTTCACAATGTCCACTGTTCTCCAGTGTATATTGCAGTTATTAATAAAATATTAATAAAATAATTTATAATGTGTTCTGAGAGAGACAAAATCATATCTGTATTTATGTGACATTAATTGCTCATTTACATTGGATAAAATAAAAAAACAACACACTTTTTTTTGCAGAACTGTAAAGGTATTGCTTGAGGCTGGAGCAGATCCAAATATTGGGGATGAATTTTCTAGTGTTTATCGAACAGCAAAGGAGAAGCAGGTACATTTCATGGAAGGTTTGTATCAGCTGCAAATTAGTTTTAACAAAAGTGTACTGTTTGTACACTGTTGTGAAAACATAAAATAATGCTAATCAGCTCATATTCAACAGGTAAAAATTAGTCTATACAGCATTTTTCTGATACAGACATGTTTATTCCGTGTGTCATGTCATAATAGTTCAAGTGTCCTTTATTTATATCGAACAATCTTTTCACAATATGTCAGTGCAAGTGTACAAATCTTAGCACAATTAAAAAATTTTTTTTTTCATATTCTCTAACCAAAGTACATTTTGAATTATTTGTTTGCTTGTTAAGCCCTCATTTGGTGTACCATTTTTGTGTGAGGTTCCAACCCTTTATAACTGCTGAAACATCTTCAAGATAACAAAAGTTAGGTAAGCTTTGGGAGATGTAATAATCATGTTAGCTGACAAAGTGATTTAAAGATGAATTAGACAAGCTGTAGATTTTATAACATGAGTTAGTTGAGAACATGATGTAGATGAGCAAGATATGATGATGTAGACAAGTTGTCAAAGATGATATATGTAATAGAACTTAGTAGAGCTAGGTGATTTAATCAATAAAATCAATTATCTAAAGCAGCAGTTACATTGATTAGTGTCACATAAAATGATTGATTAATCAAACTTATGATTTAATCGAGTAACATCATACAAATAAGGACCCCCCCTCCATTTTTTTATGCATTTTATTGCATTAGGTTGTATAAGCAGATGCAGATCTAGAGAAGGGATCCCAAACCCCTATCACTGCTACATGTTTTCCCCATAAATTAATAACTGTATTGTTTAATGTTGTATAAGCATGTACAGAACTAGGGGAAGGGTTAAGGAGTCCAGACCCCTGCCATTTGTTTCAGAAATTAAAATATACAACAAACATCTTTACACTTTCTCCAGACACACTAACAATGTTTCTAGACTTAATAGATATCCTTACAACAAAGTTAATGTTGTTTATGATACCTGCAGTTGTTATTACATCGACTTGTTACAGAATTGATTTTTCATTGTTTAGAAGTTATAATTCTCATTAGAAAGATTTTTTAGTATTGTTGATGTCCAAAATAAGTGAAAATGAAATGACGGAGATCTATTTTCTTTAATTTTATAAATTTTTTTCTTACAACTTTACTCAACTACTGATTTTTTATTTTTCTTATGTACATGGTTCCTATGGGTCAGGGAAACAGATTAACATCAGTGAATTTTAAATTTTTTATTCCCAGTCTGGAAAACATCAGAGAATTTCATTTCACAAAGAAAAACCAGGAAACACACAAAGTTCAGGGATATTTTTAAGACACAAATGGCTAAAAACTAAATTATTGTTAGCACCGAAAAGTTGTATACAGATTAATTCTAGTGCATTTAATAAGTTAACGTGTGTATTTTATGCATAAACGTTGTTTTGTCTACTTTGGTCTTGCTCATCATTAATTATCATGTTGAATGAAGGCAACCTTAATAAATTATGTAAATAGTAGCTAGGTTCCCACCCAAAGGGAGTGTAAGAACTCTGCACAAGATTTCATCTTTTCTTCCTAAAACCAGTTAATACAGTCTAAAATTAAAATCCCTTCACAAGTATCTATTTAATGATAGGCTGTGATTTCATATTACAAATTTTAGTACATTAGTTACAGTCCCCAGGTGAGTAGTCATAGAAGGAACATGTGCATATTATGCCATTTATATAGTTGTGTAGGAAAAAACTTGAAAATGTCAAGAAGTAAAAGATAGAATAAGTCTACACAGTTTTTGTGGTTTTTTCTTTTTATTTCATATCTGTACCTATATTTATTCAATTAATGATCATATAGAATCATAATTTATCAGTAATATTTTTTGACTTGTATGTCACTGAGCATTGCCTATAACACATGACATTATGATGCATAGTACAGCTTGAGCAGGGGTTGTCTACAGGCAATACCTTCATCTGTATCATGTGACACTCCATCATTCTGAAATTGCCCATTTTCAATTTTCTTTTGCTCACTGTATAACCTTTTACTCTTCCATGGAATTTCTTCTTTATACTATAGGAATCTCTGAACTAAGTTATTAACTTGTAGCAACAAAAATTTTTAATTTATGGAGATATAAGCAATCAAGTGAAGGCCACATGCCATGCCCCTTGTAGAACATCCTGCTTTCAGATATCATCATAAATTCCCTCTGACATTTGCTGTTGGATAATTTGTAACCAATAAAAAGCCAACATTCAGATATGATACCTTATCTCCACTCAAAATATAGCATCTCTTGTTCACTGCTTCCCTCTGTATGCACAAATCTTTTTACTTGCCACTAACCTTGATATTCACACCTACTCCATATGTTTAATGTGGTAAAGTTGTGCTGTAGTATGTAAATAAGCATGCAACAACCCTTCATTGATAGTAGTGTGGCATACCTTCTATACTGTATAACCCAGTCTTCACTTCTCGATTGGCACCGTGGCATGAGGATGTGTTCAAACTTCGCTTGTGTTTGATTTAGTTTTTTGCTTTTCAATTTCTTCAACAATTTAGTTGTTTCTCGTTTTGTTTTTTCTATAGTTTAACTTGAGTTACTGTAGTCGTTATTTTTGTTTTCACTGAAAGTTGACTTATAAGTTCTGAATTTTACAGTAGTTAACACTACTACTGCACCTCAACTTGCAATTTCTCAGTTTTCAGTCTTCACACTTTCAGCTGGAAAGGTCCAGGTTTTAGTACATCGTGAACTGGAGTCCATTATATAGCCCATGTTCTCTTCTGATCTCAAACCAAATGTTCCTTTTCCTCGTGAATCTGGACAAGACGATGATGATTTTATAACAATTTTCCACACCTTTCCTTTTCTGTGCAATCCCATCTTCCATCTGTGGATACCACCACCCTTTCTGCATTTGGTGTCACAGCTATGTTACCTTTTGTCTGTGTCCCTTGTGTCATATGACTCCTTTCTGTCCTTTCCTCTGACAATCTAGTTTCCCTCCCTCTCCAGATATTGAGGTTCATGCTGACCAGTTTGTAACCCAGTTGCATTCTGGGGTCAACATGCCTCTTACCTTTGATAATCATGCTTTGGAGTACTATCATTTGGATTTTCTGTTTCTTGATTCTCAGACTTTGGAGTCTTTGTTCCATATGTGGATTCTGATCCTGATCTGAGAGATTTACCCAAGTACAATGTTTCTGCTTCCATTTGTCTTTCTCCACCCTTCTGAGATACTTCTCCTCCATCTACTTTCCAAGGCTATCCATCTCTTTCCTGTGGGGTTTTTGGAGGATACCTGCTCTCTTATATATTCCACATTGGTGTACTTGTCCTCCTCAGCTCTTTCCCTAGCTCTTCTTTTGTTGCAATCTCCTGGGTAAGGATGTGCTGTTAACTGAAGTGTGCCTACCCATGTCTTATTTATGGAACCTCTGTATGGTCATTTTTATGAAGAATGTTTTTGGAAATATTTCCAACTCTTTGGAGTCTAGGGTGGAGGCTGCTCATCAACACTTCTCCCTTTTGTCCTTGGCCTCTCACTTATAACAGCCTTTGGATGCTCTTGTTCCTGTTTTCCACCCTTTTTCTTCTGTCTCTTTTCCTGTTCCTCTTTCCCAGGTCTCATCAGGTCTAAATTACTCATTGCTGGGCCCACTGCTGCCAACAGTATTGCTGATTATCACATGGGTTCTGGCAAGGTCAGAGCCCATTAGGTCAAGTTTGTGCATCTATGGAATGATTTCACCTTGTGTGCTTCAGGTGTTGTCAGAATGCGTTACCTTTGATTTTGTCAACCCTCCTCTCTTATCCCCATATCCCATCAGTTTCTCCTCCCTTAGGATCCTATTTCTTGCCAGCATCTCTCTGAAGCAGTTCATACTCTTTTTCTCAAGGATGCTATAGAATCTGTCAGTTATCCTTCTCCAGGATTCTATTCCAGGTTGTTTGTAGTTCCCAAGAAGACCAGGGACAGGTGTTCTGTTATAGATCTTCCCTGTCTAAACCGTTTTATGGCCTTCCTCATTTCACCATGGAGTTTTTCCTCACACATCAGTGGGCAATTACTCCAGATCTTTTGATGACAAATGTGGACTTGCAAATGCATACCTTCACATCCCTATTTACCCCTGTGAGAGTTGCACGATCAGTGGAATTTTGCTTGTGATCCCATGGACTATGGTATCCTTCTCCCTCCCTCATTGCACATCGATTTAGCCTGGTGTAGCCAATTATGGGTGCTGGAGCTTCTTGTCATTTGTTGGACTCTGGATCATTTCCTGCCTTTAATACAAGACAAAGTTGTCATGATCCATTCCAACAATTTTAATCTTGTTGCAGATCAGATGTCTCCTACTGACAAGATTCTTCCCATGGAGTGGTCCCTTGATCCTCAGGTGTTTCGATTGTTGTGCATCCAGTGGGGTACTCCTCTTCTGGAAGCATTTGCCACCCATCTCAATTCCAAGGTACCTTTTTTTTTTCCCCGATTCCACATCTTTGGCTTTGGCAGTGGACTCCCTCAGTCAGGTTTGATTCCACACTTAGCTTTATCAGTTAGGATTGATCCCACACTTAGCTTTATGCCTGTCCATCTCCTTCCCTGAGTTCTATCCATTATCCAGTCCACTCTGTGTCAGATCCTTCTCATCACACCTTCTTTTGGCATGCTCAGTCTTGGTTTTCAGTGCTTACTCTCCTTCATTCAGCACCTCTGTTACCTACTTTGACAACTTTGGTCACTGGCGTATCATCCCAATGTCACCACATTCCAGCTTTATGTGTGCCATTTGTCTGGTCCCTTGCAAGGAGGTACGGACTCCCCCATCGTAGCTTCCATTCTGTCCGTCTTTCCTTCTTAATGGTGCATCAGCAAAAGTGGCATGTTTTTTGCTGTGGTCTCTGCACCATGATTACCTTCCTTTCCATCCTACTGTTCCTCATGTTTCTGCACTTTTTACCTGGCAGTTTGACAATGGTTCTTCTGTGTCTAACATCCCTTGCTATAGAGCAGTCTTGTACAATACCTTCCCTATTTCCCATTCCCATCAAGTGTTTTCTTCTTCAATCCTCTCTCTTTTCCTTTTGTTTCATTCCTTGCATCTCCTTCATCCTAATCATTCTATGCTCATTCCAGATTGGGACCTCAGTGTTATTCTCCGTGCCCTTACAGAACCACCTTTTGAACCCTTGGCTACCTGTTCCTTTTACCAATTATCCCTCAAGTCCTATTTTTTGCTCCTTTTTTCCTGTGGTTGTCATTAGTCAGATTTATTCAACTTCAATGTATCATGTGTCCTTTATTGCCATATCTATGTTCTCTTGTATTCAGATCCTAGTTTTTATTCAAATACATTGGCGACTCATGAAAGTGACATTCCCACCTATTTCCATACCAATTATTTCCTATTTGTATTCCTGCTCCAATCTGGATCATCTTCTCTTTCCTGTTTGTTCTCTTCAACATTATATTGTCTGCACAGTTTCCTTCCGTGGTTTCTGTTTGTTTATCCATTGGAACCTTTCCTCTCACCGGAATATTTCCCCTACCACCTTTACATGATGGATTTGTCATCTTAAGAGATTGGCTAATTCTTCCAATTCCTAATGTCTTTTCCAAGTGTCCTCTCATCAGATATGTTACCTCTCCCTTTCTCTGACTGCCCATTTCTGTTATTCTTTAGAGGAAATCATTTAGGCTGGTATGTGGACCACACCAAACTCCTTTATCTCCCATTAGCTTGATTATGTGGCCATCTCCTCCTCATCTGGGTACCGAATTTCACCTGTTGCCATTCTTCACACCTCAGTTCAACTGTGAATGGGAAAACTTATATTTCTTTATTTCTCTTTCAAGGTCACTATTTTATATGTTGGATTCCACTCTTGTCCAGGTATACTAATACATAAATCTGCACCGTGCAGCCTATTTTCAACCACTGTTGACATAGGGTGTTCTACAAGACCACTAATAAGTTCATCATCATGGTGTTTTGCATCGTTACTATCTCTGCCCTAGACCATACCAACACATGAACTATCATGAGTAAAGCAATATTGGGATAGCTGTGCATACCTTTGATCCTGGTTGAATAAATTGGTACCGGCTTGCTTTTAGAAATAGAGTTTCATATTCAACTATTGTTCTTTCTCCAGTGTTACATTCCTCCAGACTCTCCACTACATTTTTGCCACCTCTTGAAGTGCAGTACAGGTGCCCTTGACACTTGTCAGCTCCTAGCCACTTGGGTGGTAGACCATGGAGGTATCCTCATGAGTGTGCTCAATCTTATTCAATTCAGAATAGGGCATTGATGTAGATGGTGTGATCCCTTCTCCTACCATGGACCTGAAGAAAAATACCCAATGCTGCCTGGTTATGAACTGGAAATGTACCAGAATAAAAATATTGTCAATACTTTTAGCAAAATATTTGTTGAATAGCAATTTTTATTTAATGCAATAAGCAACATTATGCAAGAAAAAAATGAAAAACTTGGCACTTGAGTTGTTCATTGGTGTAATACTATTATACAATATCAGTTTGAGTGACCAACATGCCAGTTACCATAGCCTCTACAAAAATGATTGTTCATTGTGATGACTTAGGAATAATTCATCTATAAACATTGTTGGTGTTTCATCAGCAGGTCTGATTCTGTGTATGAGGCATCCAAAATGTATAATTAGAATTTACCACTTAGTTTATGAGTATAAATAATCTAGCAATCTCATAACAAACAAACTTGCGTAAGCCAGTAAATATTTTTGGTATTGTGATCTGTCTATAGATGTATCATCACTTAAATTCAAAGATTTCATTATTTTTGATGAAGATGAACTTGATATGCAAAAATAATACAATATGCTCTAGATCAGAAGATATTTTATTGACGTGTGCAGTTGTTTTATAGATATCAGATATATATGAGTTTATTGCAGTGCATTGTAAACAAATGAAAGTTCTGTACATTTTTGTATATTTATGTACATCAGAAAATATTTCTTAAATAAATATTTGACATGTGATAAACATACTTGTTAAAGAATATTCCATTTCCAGCAGCAAATATGTTCTTACCATGTATTAAAAGTTGAAATATATTAATCAGAATTGTTAAAATCTGTAGTGTTGATTATGCTGTAATAATGTTTTAATAGTTTAAATTAAAATGTGATCATTATGCATTATTATGAACAGCCTTTGTTGCATGCATTCTGGTAAAGTATAAACATCGATTTTTGTCTGTCATGTGGTATGTTGAATGCAGCATTGGTTCAAATTAGATGTTTGTGAAGTCAGAATACTAAGTCTATAATTTTGTACGCATTAGAAACTCAAATTACTAATATTGACAAGCTAAAATATAAAATAAGAGCCTCTTATCTTTTCAAATTGCAAAGATATTGCTCATGTAATAAATGAAATACAGTGCCCCGCCACCTTTTTCCACTTTTGGAAACACACCCTCATATACTGTTATGACAGCGGAAGTCACATGACGCTGGTAACACGTAATACGTTCTAGAAAGATCGAGGAACATCATGAATAATCCAGTATTTGCTAGGCAAATTAAAGGATGATTTACTGTCTTTTACACAAGGAGGATATATTAGCCATCGACTTAATCAGCCCCAGACAATGGCAAGACCCTTCCAGACCCTGCAGCTAAACCCTAATGCAGACATCTTCAGTCCTGTTAAAAGTCACATCCCAGATATGAATGTCAGCAATAGGGGTGATCTAGTACAAAGGAAGCCACAGGAATTTGATGGAAAGGCACCGTGGGAAGCATACAGAGCACAATTTGAGCTCCTGTGTCTGACCTTTATGCCCATGAGCTCAATAGTTACCTACACTGGTCCCCACAACCTTGCATAATGTCCTGTCACACCACAGAGCTTCTGGTATTCCTTTGTGATCTAGAACCTTGATCCTCACAAGGGTTTGTTGAGATGCAGAATCTATGACAAAGTAGCA
>NW_013672989.1:0-2402 GCF_000517525.1 Limulus polyphemus | reverse complement strand
AACTTTACACATTATATAGGCTACACTAGCGTGACATTAAGGCCATTCATTTAACTATTATACGTGACGCAAATGTTTTTGGGGGTGGTTAATTAAAGTGTTCCAAAACACAACATTAATTTCTTGATGACCTAATATATATACAAGTGTGTATTCTGTTATGGTAGAAGTTAAGGCATTTTTAAGACTGGTTTTTGTTGCCATTTTGACTGTGAAGAGCTCAAGCTGAACTAAGTAAACTTAAGTTTGGTAATGATTTGGGTACATAAAATTTTTTTCAAGTTAAAATGTTGAGAAGTATAGTGAGTTTTTTTTTTCTAAAAATTATATAATCTTGAAATGTTTCTGTAGAAAGGTGTGAAATTTTCTGTTTAAGGTAACAGACTGTGAAATATGTTTGTGAAGATACAGATTTTACTTGCATAATTCCATGTACGTTTTTGGGATACAAAGTTTGAGACTATACAAGACTTGAGTAGGATAAAGGCCATATATAAAGTGAGTGGTTACTTGAGCCTGATGTTGAATTATGTAAGTTTTTGGGATAGAAAGTTTGAGACTATACAAGACTTGTGTAGGATAAAGGCCATATATAAAATGAGTGGTTACTTGAGTCTGATGTTGAATTATACAAGTATTTGAGATAGAAAGTTTGAGACTATACAAGACTTGAGTAGGATAAAGGCCATATATAAAATGAGTGGTTACTTGAGCCTGATGTTGAATTATGTAAGTTTTTGGGATAGAAAGTTTGAGACTATACAAGACTTGTGTAGGATAAAGGCCATATATAAAATGAGTGGTTACTTGAGTCTGATGTTGAATTATACAAGTATTTGAGATAGAAAGTTTGTTCAATATTACAAAGTTTTGTGGATATAACACATAAACTTTCATTCTCCTTACACATAAACAAGGTTTATTCTACTACATGGTTTTATGGTAAATTTAAAATTTTTTTAACTTCTGCTTATGATTATTAATATTATCATGACTTTTATAAAACTATCATGCCTACAGCTTAATTTCTTAACTATCTTTATAAGGTAATAGGTAATAATGAACAACTTTAGTAGGTGACCACCATTATTTTAAACTCTATTAAACTATATTAAAAGCAAACTGTATAACAGTTCATTTTAAAGTTTAGCATTATGACATTGTTTTGTTACATTTATTTCTGTTAATTGTCATACTTATCACTGTTTTATTTGTGTAACTCTAATTCTCAGAGTGTACCCTTACTTATTACTTCCAGCTGCCTGCTCAGTAAATCAACCATGTTTTTAAGAGATAGTTGCAGTCAGGTTAATTTTCTTAGACCATGTGTGTAGGGGATTGTTGAAGTTAGATTAGTTGTTTTAATCCAAAATTGTAGGGAAGTGTTGAAATTATGTTAGTTTTTTTTTAGATCATTAGTGTGTTGAGAGTTTTCTAAATTACATAGAGTTATTATAATAATTATTCTAAAAAATTACCTGCAAAATTTATATTAAAACAAATTTTGGAACTAAAAAATACAAAACTCCAGTGTTTGTCAAGATATATGTTCAATTTCTAATTTAAACATATATATATAAGATTTAATTAAATTTAAGCTAAAATGTAATCAAATACCTAAAAACAATCCTTTAATAAAGGAAAAAGAAAAATCATATATAGTTATAGATTTTAAGCATAACATTTATGATGACATAGTTCTACCTTCCTTGATCCATGAAAGTGTTCAAGAAAATATTTTTCCTATTAAATCAGTGCAGCCTATAGTTAGTTTGAAATATTGTTACGTCTCTGGTCGTTAGTTAATTTTCCATAAAAATTCTTTCCGAAGAAACTTTAGCGATACAAGTCCTTTCTTCAATAAAACTGGTTTATTCTTTCTGAATACAACTTTGCAATACACTTAATTTCACAGTCACACTATAACAAACGCTATAATTCACAACGAATGACTCACGTGCTCGCTCGACTCAATTGTCAGTCTCTATCTCTGTCCGCAGTTCAATTACATTGTTGCCATCACTTCTTTGCCATCTTATATATACAAGAATACCGCAAATCTAGTAATCACTCGAGGATTCACGAACCTTCGAGAATATGACATAAAACTGCCCCTTCCTTAGTATTGTTTGTCCCGAACAATAGCCACTTACATTAAACCAATAAACAATTAACAATAACTTAATTAAATGTACAGAATTTACAAACACAAAATTAAAATTCAACAAAGTCTTAATTTTATGGGACGTGTCTTCTTCTGTACTGCTTCATGTGGGGTTCATCTGCTTCATCAGGAAACATCCTATCATCGGTAACAGTCACATCAGTGGTAGTAACTTCATCAAGGGCTTCGGTGTTTCCCTTCCCAAAACCGAGTAGAGTTTCTTCTTCGACAGTGGCTT
>NW_013672988.1:34843-41434 GCF_000517525.1 Limulus polyphemus | reverse complement strand
AATAAATTACAGAAGAACTAATCACAATCACAATCACCCAGTTTAGTTTAGTCAAATGTAGATTATTCTAGTAGTATATTACAGATCTAAGTAATAGATAATTACTCAGTTTACTTTAGTCAAATGTAGATTATTCTAGTAGTATATTACAGATCTAAGTACCAGATAATTACTCAGTTTACTTTAGTCAAATGTAGATTATTCTAGTAGTATATTACAGATCTAAGTAATAGATAATTACTCAGTTTACTTTAGTCAAATGTAGATTATTCTAGTAGTATATTACATATCTAAGTAATTACTAGAATAATCTACATTTGACTAAAGTAAACTGAGTAATTATCTGATCTGTAATATACTTAAGTAATAGATAATTACTCAGTTTAGTTCAGCCAAATGTAGATTACTTTAGTGATACATTACCAAAGAACTAAGCACTACATAACTAATGATTTTAGTGGAGTTAAGTATAGAAATATCTTTTTGTTAAAATTCAACTAACCTGTAGAAAATCGAATAACGTGTTACCTTCCTCTCGAACAAACATGTACATACTGAAAACAACAGAAATTTGTTTTCCTGATATTTATTAAAAACACAGAAGTTTCTGTTGAAAAACAGTTATGTATGGATTTCGATAATGTTTTGGGAAAAGTGTTCAAATATATTTTGTTTAAAAAATAATTACAATGTTTACTGACACAAACTCGTTCTTATTTTTCATACTTACTTTAGTCTCAGCTGTAAGTCGGAACTTGGTAGATTCTACTCGTTGCTTTAAATCTTCAATTTCTTGAAGAAGCCGAGCAGTTGAAATTTTTGCGCTTAGCTGTAAAAAATAAAGGTCATATCTGTACATTTCTATCATAGCAAGCACCTTTTTTATGTTACACAGAAGAACATGAAAAAATGAATGTTTCAACAATTAACGAATGAAGAAAACGCTACTTATTCTAAGAGAACAAAATATACTTTTTGTAGCTGTGGTATTTAAGTATTATTAAACCCAAACATTTGTATAAAAAGTGCCTTATCTAATGATCCATGGCCATGCGAGAGAGGGGTCTCACGATACTTTAAGGACAAAATTATCTGTAGCCTGATAATCGATATATACTATGATATGATACGATATTTAGACTTTAGTCAAGAACTAAAAAAACTACAATGTCTCGCACTATTTAGGAAGAAAGACTTGGTTATAAATTCGTATTTTTAAATACTCATTTTCTTTTTCATATTTTTTCTTCTTCTATACTCTATTACAAATCGAAATGAATATAAAATGTAGTTTTTTACAGTTTGTATGAAAGACGTTTCCCATTAATCATAATGTTAACAGTTATAATTAATTTAATTGTCATAAAACGATAGTATTAAGTTTAAAGTATTTTCAAACACTACAGTTTTAATTTAGTTTATTATGTTTTTCGAGTGTGTTTAAAAATACAATATAATTAATACTATTGTCTTAGGTTTAAAGTATTTTCAAACCCTACAGTTTTAATTTAGTCCATTATGATTTTCGAGTGTGTTTAAAAATACAATATACTTAATACTATTGTCTTAGGAGAAATATAATTCACTATCATCACACTTTCCCAGGAAAAGGCGTTAACACTAAAACAGATATTAAAATTCTACCAGTACAAAAACTTTTTTTTTAATTCTTTTGTTTCCATACGAAATTAAATATTATTACTCTTAAACCAAGAGAGAGCAACTGTCTGTTTCAAAGGCCATGAAAACCATTAAATAGACGAAAGCAACGTGTGGGAATCCAAGTAATTATAAGAACAATGTGTGTCAGTCATTCTACGCGTGTATGCGTGCTCGCTCACCTGGCAAACCAATATTTCTACTGGCTAACTGTAAAGTGATACTTTTACGTTTATATGAATGCAAAAGTGAACAAAGTGTAACAATTTCTTCAATAACATAAACAAACAGGCAAGGAAACAAGTCTGTATTTATTGTGCCTGGTACACATACGGTGTGAAAGTTTGTAGTTACTGTATATATTTGGTAAATAATATGATGTAATGTCTGTATTTATTGTGCCTGGTACACATACGGTGTGAAAGTTTGTAGTTACTGTATATGTTTGGTAAATAATATGATGTAATGTCTGTATTTGTTGTGCCTGGTACCCATACGGTGTGAAAGTTTGTAGTTACTGACATCATATTATTTACCAAACATATATAAATACAGACATTTGTGTACCAGGCACAAAAACTTTCACACCGTAGTAGTTACTGTATATGTTTGGTAAATAATATGATGTAATGTCTGTATTTATTGTGCCTGGTACACATACGGTGTGAAAGTTTGTAGTTACTGTATATGTTTGGTAAATAATATGATGTAATGTCTGTATTTATTGTGCCTGTGTACCAAAACTTTCACACCGTACAGTAACTACACATCATATTATTTACCAAACATATAAATGTCTGTGTTTATTGTGCCTGGTACACATACGGTGTGAAAGTTTGTAGTTACTGTATATGTTTGGTAAATAATATAATGTAACGTCTGTATTTATTGTGCCTGGTACACATACGGTGTGTAAGTTTGTAGTTACTGTATATGCTTGCCATACATATGATGTAAGGCTTGTATTTGTGGTTGGTACAGGAATAGTGTGAAGTTTATTTTAAAACTGAGCACAGAAGACAATATAATTTGATAACAATGTGCTTTGTTCATCCTTTCCGAGCAGAAACTCAATCTAACCTGTGTTATTTTTTGAATAGACACATACTTAAAAGTAGTTATGTGTTATCATACGGCTTTTATATCTATTGTACCAAATACTTATACCTCTGAGCAAACGTTTTTTGTTAAAATGAAGATTGAGGAACTTCCTACAAAAAAGAAACTCTTTATTCGCCTTTAAATACGTTTGACTTTAGTTACCCTGCTAGAAGGCAGTCCGGCTTTCCCTGCAAAATTATTGTTACCAAATCCAAACTCCATTTTTGCTAGTAGCTCCCGATGAAGTTTTTGCAACAAATTTCTGTATCTGGCGCATTCGTGCTCCAAAGGAGTGGACTTATTCCTCTCTTCCACGTAACGTTTCTTCCAGATACTTTTTACTGGAAAATACAGATATTCTGTTTAGTTACTTCACAGAAGAAGCACCTAAGAAAATATTCTTATTTCGGAGTTGTATGAGAATAAAGAAAACAACAGCAAATAATGTTATTTTATTACCTAACCCTTCTCCATGTAAAACTGTACGACATTCAAGTAAAACAACAGCAAATAGTGTTATTTTATTACCTAACCCTTCTCCATGTAAAACTGTACGACATTCAAGTAAAACAACAGCAAATAATGTTATTTTATTACCTAGCTCTTCTCCAAGTAAAACTGTACGACATTCAAGTAAAACAACAGCAAATAATGTTATTTTATTACCTAGCCCTTCTCCATGTAAAACTGTACGACATTCAAATAAAACAACAGCAAATAATGTAATTTAGGTAATAAAATAACATTATTTGCTGTTGTTTTACTTGAATGTCGTACAGTTTTACATGGAGAAGGGTTAGGTAATAGCCCTTCTCCATGTAAAACTGTACGACATTCAAGTAAAACAACAGCAAATAGTGTTATTTTATTACCTAACCCTTCTCCGTGTAAAACTGTACGACATTCAAGTAAAACAACAGAAAATAGTGTTATTTTATTACCTAACCCTTCTCCGTGTAAAACTGTACGACATTCAAATGTCCGAAATGATGGAGATTTTTTTTTAAATCATCGTTAACTTAAATAGAATAAAACGAGAATACGTGTTTCTTTCTTCAATGATACAAAACGATCAAGAATTGGACGGTGAAATTTGCATTAGGAACAAAATGTAAAAAAAAAAAAGTTACGTTTTGCTGTCCAGTACAAAGCTGCACAACTGGATATCTGTGCCCTGCCCACCGCAGATAGCGAAACCCGATTTTTAGAGCTAGAAACCCTCATAATACTGTGTAGCCACCAGGGCGGAAGTTTCTATGTTTGTAGCTAAGCGCAAAGCTACATAATGGACTATCTGTACTTTGTCCACCACGGGTATTGAAACCCGGTTTTTTTAGCGGTATAAGTTCGCGAAGTTGAGTCCTTGGTTTTTATAAATAATTAGGAAATAAGTGTTTTCATCTTGATAACATTATAGATGAAGAACAAAAAAATTTCGATTCTATATTTGTTTGTTGTAAACCACAAAGCTGGGTTATCTGTGCTGTACCCACTACGGTATCGAAACTCGCTTTTTGGCATTATAAGCCTTCAGACTTGTCGTTGAGCCACTGGGGTACTTAATTTTATGATGTTCTTTATTTTGTTTTCAATTTCGCGCAAAGCTACACGAGGGCTATCTGCGCTAGCCGTCCCTAATTTAGAAGTGTAAGAAGTGTAAGAGGGGAAGGCAGCTAGTCATCACCACCCACCGCCAACTCTTGGGCTAATCTTTTACCAACGAATAGTGGGATCGACCGTCACATTATAACGCCCCAAGGCTGAAAGAACGAGCATGTTTGGAAGGACGGGGATTCGAACCCTCGACCCGCAGGGTTGCGAGGCGAGAGCATAAAACACGTGTTGGATGTCATAAAACTGATTTTCTTTTCATTCAGGGTTTTTAAGCTGAATAAAGATCAGATTAAATCTCAAATGATCAACACTGATAAAACTTGATTTTATAAGTGTAAATAGTGAATAAATCCGATAATACTTAACAATTGGTTAAGGTATTGCCAAGAGAGTTTGTAATGATAAAATGTCGAATTCAAATAGCTTATTTAAGTGGTATTTCGAGGAACCACTCAAATTCAGGCTTAACAGAATCTATACATACTTGTATTTAGCGAGATCAAAGAGTATCAATCATTAAGGCACTATGATTGGTTAATCAACTAAGTTGCGTATTTTCTCCTTACCACTTAAATACTGTTTTCTATAGAATATTGGTTAAAACATACAAAGTAAAACAGTATTTAAGCGGTAAGGAGAAAATATATTTTGGTGTAATTCACTGTTTTTGTCTTGATTAGGCGTTTACCTATTGTGAGCAAGCAATTTAATTCAGTTTCTGAATAAACTTTAATTTTGTTTCTCGACTTTCTTATCACCCAAAACCCTGTATTTTTTGTTTCGTTTGTTTGTTGAATTTCGCGCAAAGCAACATAAGGACCATCGGCGTTAGTCGTTCCAAATTTTGAAAAGTTATAGACTAGAGGGAAAACAACTCGTCAACTCACGGGCTGTTCTTATCAGACCAATAGTAGTAGTATTTCACCATCAATCTTAGAATTCACCCACAGTCGTAAGGTGTGGAGTACGTTTGTTTGTTGTTGTTGTTTTTTCAATTTTTTTTTGGGGGGGGAGGTCATAACGGGGAGCGAAAACCCCAGATCCACAGTTCGATACGTTAGCTACCAAGCCACTGTTTTTGTAGTTTATTAGCTTAATTAATACAGTACTTTTAATATTTTACGTCACTGAACTGTTATTGCTTTAACACTAAAAAACGCCCTATGAATATCGTTGAGCATTATTAATATTAAATATTATAAAGAATTATGTCTTTAAAATTCACAGAAGTTTTTATCAGTTGTTTTGTTTATTTTATTCACAACGTTTCACCAGGTATACCTGGCATCATCAGGTGGGATACAAGAACTGAGGCTAACTGAATTTAATTGAATAAAGAATCACATGAGAATCTATAACAATAGTAATCTACAAGCATTCGACCATGTACATGTATTTTAATCATTGTCTTCTCTCTTGGATATAGAACGAATTTCCATACTTAGACTCAGGCCTAGGCCTGCCATGGCCAGGTGGTTAGCGCGCTTGACTCGCAATATGCGGGTCGCGGATTCGCATCCCCGTCCATCAAACATGCTCGCCCTTTCAGCCGTGGGGGCATTATAATGTGACAGTCAATCCCACTATTCGTTAGCAAAAGAGTAGCCCCAGAGTTGGCGGTGGGTGGTGATGACTAGCTGCCTTCCCTCTAGGCTTACACTGCTAAATTAGGGATGGCTAGCACAGATAGCCCTCGTGTAGATTTGCGCGAAATTCCAGACAAAACAAACAAATAAACTCAGGCCTAAAAGTTTTATTTATTACACCTATATTTGGCAGTTTACTGGTGAATTACTTTATCGTTTTAATTGGTTACTCGAATGCTTGTAGATTACAATTGTTATAGATTCTCACGTGATTCAGTTAGCCTCAGCTCTTGTATCCCACCTGATGAGGCCAGGTATACCTGGTAAAACGTTGTGAATAAAATAAACAAAAGTTTTACTGTATACAACCGATAAAAGCTTGGGTGAATGTAAAAGATTGTTTCAGCTCGCCTTATTTAACGCCAAATCTCGTTACTGTCGATCCTGTCAGAGAGCTGTTGCAAGTAATATTATGTTTGACTTTTTACCTTTATAGTTGTTGCGTCAGCAAGGTCACGTGACTAATGTCACGCCGCCGTTTTCTGGAAGTGTCCTGTTCCTTCAGGAATGCCCTAGCATTTACTAGATATGTGTTGGTCTGGTATATATAAGATGGTCACAACGTAACAGA
>NW_013672988.1:31444-34833 GCF_000517525.1 Limulus polyphemus | reverse complement strand
CGTGCCACCTGAAGAAGCCTCCATCGAAGAAATAATTCTACTCAGTTTTGAGAAGGGAAACAGTAAAGCTGTTACTGAAGTTACTAACACTGATGTGACTGTTATGGACGATAGGACATTTCCTGATTAAGCAGATGAACCCCATATGAAGCAGAAGCCAACGAGATGGAGACCAGTATGGAAGAAGATACGTCCCGTAAAATTAAGAGACTTTGTTGAATTGTAATTTTGTGTTTGTAATTCTGTACATTTAATTAAGTTATTATTAATTGTTATTGGTTTAATGCAAGAGGCTATTGTTCGGGACGAACAATACTAAGGAGGGGCAGTGTTGCATCAGCGAGGTCACGTGACTAGTATCACGCCACGTCCTTCTCGAACCTTCATGAATTATCGGGAGACTACTAGATTGGGGGTAGTCTGGTATATATATATATATAAGACGGTCACAACGTGACGGAACAACAGGTAATGAGTAATTGAATGTATGCGGACAAAATATTGTTGGCCACGTGAGACGTGAATTATAGTGTTTGTTATAGAGCGACTGTTGAAATTAAGTGTATCGTAAAGTTGTATTCGGAAAGAATAAACCAGTTTTATTTAAGAAAGGACTTGTGTCACTAAAGTTTCGCCGGAACGAATTTACGGAAAATTAATTGGCGAACGGAGACGTAACATAGTATTTTGTTAATGCTATAGATCGAACATTTGTAATGGCGGTTTATTTCTTACCTTGGTCGCTTTTCTCAGAAGCTTTTAGCTGGAGTTGTTTGACTCGTCTTAGCATGTTTTCCCTCTTTAACTCCGACATTCGACACTCTAAGATAATGTGGTCTAGAATTAACCGAAGCTTCGCCACTGTAAGTAAATAACATAACGATGAGAAACTCGCATAACTTTCTAACCAATAGAGTTTGTAAATATTAAACACTTACTCCACTGATCTATTACTTTCGTCTGGTTCTTCAGGATGATGTCACGTTACTTTTCAAATTCTGAGTGATTCAATGCTACTAACCAGAAATGGATATTGTACTTAATATTTGCATTATCCAGTAAAGTATTGTTATTTAACCCTTCTTTTATCTATTGACACTAGGTATTGTTAGTGTCAAAAGAAAAGAAAAAAGACTTTATAATTAAATCAGGTTGCTCTCCATTTCGTGTCGCTATGGTCTACAATGTCAGTTTAGTGTTACATTGTTATACTGGTTTAGCTCTTTCATATAAATAAATTCAATGTTCGTTTGGCATCACTAACTTAAAATAAAAATAAAAAAAGATACCAAAGTTTACAAAATGCTTACAAAAAAGATATAATGAAAACTTGGAGAATCTTGTCGCATATTACAAAATGTTTAACACGTGAACTTAGCCTGTCTTTACAAATGGCATAATTACCTGTGGCGACATCTTATCTATAATAATCAGCTTCAACTGTTTTCGTGATAGAATGTCTGCATAGGTCTTTGGAACCTTTTTGAAGGTGTGCAAAACCTTTTTGTATAAGTGTTAGGACGAAATATTTTGTTGTTTTTTTACATTTTTGTATAGGTGTTAGGACTGTTACGACAGCGGAAGTCACGTGACGCTAGTAACACGTCATGATATTCTCGATGGTTCGTGAATGCTCGAGTGTTTACTAGATGTGCGGTATTCCTGTATATAAGACCGCCAAGAAGTGACGGCAACAAGGGGAAATGAATTGCAGACAGAGATAGAGACGGACAATTGAGTCAAGCGCGTGAATCGTTCGTTGTGAATTATAGCGTTTGTTTAATTTATAGCGTGACTGTGGAAATTAAGTGTATTGCAAAGTTGTATTGAGAAAGAATAAACTAGTTTTATTTCAAATTCGGTGACGAGGAACCCACTTTGAGACTAATAATGGCTGGAGTTTTGTCATCATCAAAACCTTGTCGAAAACGTTGTACATTTGCGGTTATGTTAAAGTTTTTCTTCATTACCCATTCAAGCTGTCTCCAGCCGTTATTAAACTAGTTTTATTTAAGAAAGGACCTGTATCGTTAAAGTTTCTTCGGAAATAATTTTTACGGAAAATTAACAAACGAACACAGAGGCGTAACAGGACGAAATGTTTTTGTTGTTTTTTACATTTTTGTATAGGTGTTATGGCAATTTTTTTTAAACTTCTTTTGTATAGAAACGTAATTATTTTAGACATTTCGTCTTAACACCTATACAAAAAAGTTTTGCACACCTTAAAAAGGATTTGTTATTTTTTAACATTTTTGTATAGGTGTTAAGGTAAAATTTTTAAAAACTTCTGTATAGAAACGTAGTTATTTTATCCACGGTAAAAACGTAACATACTACTGTTGTCTTTCTGGCAAATAAAGCCTTATTATTTCAGCCTTTTTCAGGTTTTAAACAAACTCTATCCCAGTTCTCTTCGTGTATATGTAGGTGTTTTAAACTCGATAATGTAAACAGATTATTATTTAAACTTGAACTTACCCCGAGATGATAGATCTTCGTCTTCGGCTAGATCAAAACTTGACATGGCATATTTTCTATTGAGGTCCTTGTGGCATGACTTGGTGGCCTCACTTTTAACCTGTCTTAGTCGCCCAATCGCTAAGCTGTCACTGTCGGATCGAGATCGCCTGAGCTGAAAGTTGACAGGTCTTTTAGAATTTCTTATATCTTTAACTTGTTTTGACGACCTATCTGCTGTTATATGACCGTCAGTCTCATAATTATTTTGTATATTAGTTTTAATGTTTTTTTTCTGCGTTTCATTTTCAACATCGTATGGACTTTTGTACACATCTCTGAACGTTATATGATAGTTTCTCAAAGTTCCTGGTTTACAACTGTCATATATAATTGTTACTACACTAGAGTTCATCTCTTTAACTAGTACTCGCTTACTCGTTTCATCACAGTTACTGATTGTTTTACCATCCGAGTTTGGTGTTCTGGCAGACAACTCAACGCCAGAGTCTCCGAGTGAGTCACAATGTGTGCCAAACCCTGGTGTATCACTTAACACTGAGTTAGGTCTACTTTCTCTAGATCTAGCCGTGAGATGTTGTGGTGACTCATTTCCTTTGTTTTTCGCTGTAACGTTACTCTTAGCCGTGAGATGTTGTGGTGACTCATTTCCTTTGTTTTTCGCTGTAACGTTACTCTTAGCCGTGAGATGTTGTGGTGACTCATTTCCTTTGTTTTTCGCTGTAACATTACTCTTAGCCGTGAGATGTTGTGGTGACTCATTTCCTTTGTTTTCGCTGTAACGTTACTCTTAGCCGTGAGATGTTGTGGTGACTCATTTCCTTTGTTTTTCGCTGTAACGTTACTCTTAGCCGTGAGATGTTGTGGTGACTCATTTCCTTTGTTTTTCGCTGTAACGTTACTCTTAG
>NW_013672988.1:18814-30569 GCF_000517525.1 Limulus polyphemus | reverse complement strand
GTTGCGATGCTAGATTATATAGATGATTTACTACCAAAAATGTTATATGATGTACACCTTTTACTTACTAAAATATTACAATAAACAAAAATTTACAATGCTAGATGGCGTGCACGTTTTACTAACCAAGACGTTACAATGTTAGATCATTTCCTTTGTTTTTCGCTGTAACATTACTCTTAGGTGTGAGATGTTGTGGTGACTCATTTCCTTTGTTTTTCGCTGTAACATTACTCTTAGGCGTGAGATGTTGTGGTGATTCATTTCCTTTGTTTTTCGCTGTAACATTACTCTTAGCCGTGAGATGTTGTGGTGACTCATTTCCTTTATTTTTCGCTGTAACATTACTCTTAGCCGTGAGATGTTGTGGTGACTCATTTCCTTTGTTTTTCGCTGTAACGTTACTCTCAGACGCGTTTTGATCTTCCTTTTTACTCTCTTCTTCATCAATGATGGGTATATTATTGTTGGTAAAAGTAGTTGCTGTGTTTAACTCAGTCCCATTCGTTAGGTGTTCAATACCCCTTATAAAGCCACTGGTCGTCGATAGGTTACAGCTACGTGCTACACTTTCGTCTGCTCGTGTTTCGTTTGGACTGTTTATGTTAAGATAACAGTTCTCCAATTCGCTATATTCACTCATAACACCCAGATGAATATTTCCTCGTGATTTTTTCCTTTTATCGTAGTTCCCATCATTTGTATTAAATCTGGTGTCCATAAAACGTTCTTTGTTTTCCGTTACTACATCTGTTTTTATTGACATTTTAACAGAAAAGTTTCTGGAGTTCCTGTTGTTTGTAACACCACCAGATTTGTCTTTAGAGGCACACTTTTGTTCTACTCTCCATTCTTTGTTCTTGTGAGTGTAATTTTGTACGAACTCATTCCCTTTGATGTTCCTTCTAATATTGAAGTTAGTGTTAAGTTTTGTTTCATCCCTTTGTTCCCCTTCCGCGTTAGTTATATCACCAGTTATTGTTTGATTGTCCAGTTGTTCAATAGTGTTATTCCTTACTTCTGCACAATTCTTGTTTTCTAGACCGTTCCCACTTTTATGAAATAATTTTTGTTTGCTGCGTTTACTTCGTGTAGCATAGTTAACCTTTTCACGGTGTTCATTCCCTCCACCAGAGTTTTCGCTTGTTATAATAGAAAAGATATGACTGGGACACTCTAGCTCTTTCGTTGTCTGTCCTGTCGTGTTCATGGATATATCACCAACAACTTTCCTGCATAAACTATTTTTTTCAGCACAGCCAGTTGTTGAAGTGGTAATTTGATTTGTTAGGTTGGAAATATGAATACCAGAACCTGACTTCTGCTTGCTTCGTACACCTCTGACGCTGTCCACCTCATGTTGTGTGACGTAATTCCTTTTTACGTTTCCTTCTAGTTTAAACATAGAACCATTCTGTTCACTTCTTTCATTTTCTTTTTCGTTTACATTTATGGAAGACAAAACAGCTGCGTTTCTCGTTATCACACTATTTGAGTGCTCAAAATTCATTTTCACATTTTCACTGGTTACCGAGAAAGGTGTGTCGTGACCGTTCGTCATCAGGGTGTCCTTTACAGAAAGAGGAGTATGTTTGGAAGGTCTTCTGTTTCCTTCAGTGTAAGTAAGCTCAGTTAAATTTGAATGAACGTTATTATTTACGGCATAGTCCATTTTTAGGTTTACCCCAGGAAAAATCTTAAAGGTTGAAACTTTTGAAGTTACAGGTACGTTTTTTAAGATGAGGGAATTTTTGGTCTTGTCCCACACTAGCTGGTTAGTGTCGGTAAAATCTCTTTTCAACAGAAAAGGCCTTTTTTGGAAGCTGCCAGTTTCAACAAGTTGTCTCCAGATCTGTTGAAATCGTTTCCATGTTTCTGTTTGTGTTTTGTATTCACGAGACACAGTAAAAGTTGCCTTTTTCCGGGTGATATTTTCTCTGCTTACATCGTCAGGTTGATCTATGAATCTTTCATTATTTTTCCTAGAATCAACAATCGTTTCATACTTCGAACAATTAATTAGTTTCCTTTTCCCATTATGTATTCCACTCTTTCTACCTTTTGTAGCCAAACGGTTAATTCGCCTATTGGTCGTTGTCAATATCTCTCGTTTTGTAAGCTGTGGAACCTTGGATTGATTAATTTTAGCATGTTTTATTTTTTCAGTGGCATTATCTGATCTGGAAAATACTTTCATGTTCTGGACTAACCTAGGTAGTTTTGATGCTTTAGTCAACTTGTTAACGTTCTCAACAAAGCTACATGTTCCATTACTGTGGACAGAGATAGGCCTATGTTGGCCAGAAGTGTATGTATTATAGTCCGATGTAGGCCTTCCTTGACATTTGCTTGAATACAACATAGTGCGTTTAGGGAAAACTTTAGCTGGCTTGATGTTATACCTGCCCTTCTCTTGGCCTGCACGAGACAAAGGGTGCTTCAAATGACCTATAAAGACAGGAAGTCGCGAGCTGGAACAAGACTTGATTTTCTTTACAGATTTTCTACCAGATTTTTTTCTTGTCAACTCTGCAACTTTCCGTTTAGGTAATTTTGAAAAAACTTCTGAAATCAAACATTCTTCACCTTTTTGGGATCCAACTTCACCACGACAATATTTCCTTGCATCAGCCCCTATAATTAGTTTGGTAGCTCCATTGTATACACCATTTTCATCACAGTGTTTCTCTCTACTACTCCCTGTAAACTTTGCATTGGCCTCGTTGGATCCAGCCTCTTCGTTACAGTGTCTCTCTGTATCATTCTCCAAAATAATTGTAGTATCTACATTCGATCTAGTCTCTTCATCACAATGTTCATCCTTTATAAATGTTGTTGTAGCTCGACCTATAATTCCTTGTGTGTTTTGGAATAGCTTTCCACCTTCAACTTTCTCATCAAAATAATCTATTTGTCGTTGTTTTCCTCTAGAATAATTGATATATAAAAATAATAAATTATATTACTGAGAAAATATTACCATATCTAATAATAGATTATATTACTGAGAAATTATTACCATATCTCTACTACGTTCAATTATTTTAAATAAATAGTATAAACGTATAGCATGATTCAAAGAAGCCCTGAGAAACCATTACCCACAATTTCTTTTTATATCTACTCCAAGGAGGATCCATACCAAAAGAAACCCCACTAGAACACGTACCAGTGGTATCTTATTAGTACGTGTGTCGTGTTTGGTACCGCTAAGCTTATGAGTGGGAGTATTGCAGACAAGAATAAAATACGACGTGAATTAATATACGGCAGCTATCACGAGGAAGTTTTGTACCCGGAAAACAAACTGTTAGGTACTCGAGCACATACGCCTGTGAATGAGGGTATGAACTCAGTTTCAAACATGATCCCGAGGGGCCTGAATCATAAAATCTGATGTGAGATTCATACTCCTAGACTTCATGACGTCTGAATAATCTTTAAGGTACATTTTAGTCCTCTCAGTAGGATGAGGACCTTTCTGGGCCATGCTGGGTCCACTTGCCAAGTTGGTCCTTCTAGCTCCAAAAAAATTGGAAGGATTTTAAGGACAAATAAACACACGACCCAAATTAATACAGGATGACACCAGTTTTACGTTGGTCAAATTAGTGATTAACGAACTAAAAAAATGAGTTTTTCTTTTTCATAAAGGTAAATGTTTTTTTTAACCAAAATATAAAGATAAAAGTTTGATGTGTTTCCTAACTATTTACAACAACATTTGCAGTCAATAAGTATGTCAGATAATTCGTTTGCTACGTGTGGACATAAGCTATTATTTGTCATTAGTATAACCTGGAATGTAACTAGTGGAATCTTTTGAAATTCTTTTGGTGTTTAGTTTCGTTTTCATTTCGCTTTCTTTTTCATTAAAGTTTTATTTTTGTTACATGCGAGCAAAATGTTATACAGACTAATCCTATGCTTTAAACCCCCTTTTAACCAGATTGTGACTCAACCTGATCAGCATTTTGAAGAGGTAACAAATGATCCTCTGTACACTTAGCATTTACTTACTTCATTTGCAATGGCTACAAACCAGATAAAACTGGTTTCCTGATCAGTTTGGATTATTTCATCCTTAACTTCTGGTTAGTTTGCTGTTAACAATAAAAGACTGCTCAGTCAGATTAACGATAATTGAGACACTTAAGCCTAATATATGAAAAAACTAAAATAATTTTCATACATTTGTCTAGATAGAAAATATAGACATATTAACCTGCGTTTATCTTACTGGACTAGAAATTTCTGTAACTGTAACTACACAATCACTACTATTTAACACACATTTGAATCAGTGAGCAAAGAAACGTTATTCATTTTTATAAGAAAAATTGTAATAAAATTGATAGTTTTTTATTGTTTACCATTCATTTATTTTAGTTTATTTTGAAGGACTCTTGAAATTAATAGTTTAGCTTATCATAGGCGTTACATAAAAATAAATAGGTTGAGAAAGAGAGAGATGTAGTTCATTAACGAATGTGATTATACACTACAATGACAGAAATAATAAACACATTTCAGTAATTCGGGATCCATCTGATAACACTCTCAAATTGTCTAACGATCTTCTTTTTAGCTAAATAAAAAATGTATGGGTAATTGCATCGCTTTGTCAACATATCTTAGACCTTTGTTTGATGGAAGATTTTTCTAAAAAAACAAAACAAGTCTCCTCCTATCAAAATCGGTATGAAGTGAAGAAAAGCAGTTAGAGCGAGGGTTTATTTAGACAAGTTTTAATTTTTATGATGTGGTATTTCCAGGTGAAATTGATTTCCTTCAAGATTGAGTAAGATAGGTCCGTATTCTAGAGTTGTAGGCCAGGAAGATGCAATATGACAGAGTCACATTCTCACAACTTTGTTATATAATGTGCTATCATCCTTTACAGATTTTTCAAGTTCTTTAACCATTTCAGCAAAGTATAATCCATTTAAATTGCGAACCTCCTAACATACAAGTAGTGTCGATAGTGGTGACTTTGCTTAGAGGGCCTGACATCGTGAGAGATTATCAATGTTCAGGTCACTCCTGTATCAACCATGAACTCGATCTCTTGCCTATACAGGCATGTACTGAGCTAAACCCAACTCCAAGAGACCTGGGCTGACCACTGAACATTTCAGAAAATGCTGTTTGCCGTGCTCTCCAAATTGCTGTCCAGACCTGGCTTTTCTAGAGCCTTAGTGGCAGTGGTTATTATTTGATGCTGGATCTTCTGAATCTGTTCAGCTGTCAGTCAAAAACAATAGCGTTGCATACCTTGCTCCTTGGCAAGGTATGGGCAGTTCATTTGAAAATGACCCAACTTTTCACAAGCAAATCAGATCCTCTCTTCCAGAGTAACGTCAGGGAAGAAGCACAGATTGCATGGAAGGGCTAGGATTGCTCATTCACTGTGTACCACGATGTTATTGTATTGTGGTGCTGGGATGTGTTGGTGGCTGGTTAACTTTCAGAATGTAGGTGTTTGTGTAAGATAGTCTGTCAGAGACGTATCCACAGCAAGCTTCTTTTTCTCTGATTACTGGGTAAAAGTTATCACTTTATTCCTTATCATGATAAAAACTGTCTCTGTAAGGGTGAGAATCTCTCTCACACCCAAGTGATGTCTGTTCATTTCTGTGGATAGTCTCTAAATGGATTTACCCAATAGGATGTCTTATCCAGCTGTAGAAGTCTTTGTTGGGTATGTGTTACAATACAAGTAGGGTAAATCGTCTACATATGCAGTCAAGCTCTAAGTGTTACCACTCCTCTGAGCCTAGAACTCAAACCAATGGATTGGCTGGTTTTCCACGGAGCTTAACTGTCGGCAAAATTCAATTATGACTGTCTCATAGTCCCATAGTTGTGCCTTACTTAAGTGTTTTATGGAATTTTGTTCTAGAACATTCAAGTTTCTGATTAGACATTGGATTGCTAGTTCTGGAGACCTGCCATTCTAAACAGTTACTTGCCTGAAATTCTTCAGGAAGTTGTGGAAATGGTCAAAATCTTCTTTTGCCTTAAAAATCGGGGCAAAGCTGCTTTGCCTAACTCGGGATTCTGTGTTTGTGGCCAAACCATCTTCTTTGGGAATTGTTAGTAAATATTTGACTGAGTTGTAGTTAGCATACTCAGGGACTCTGATCCTATGACGAGTAGACAGTCCCTGGTCAGGGCTTGTATAACAACAAATTGTGCTTAGTAGCACATTTATTGGCACATCTCAACCCCAAGTTTCTCTGTGATCCATAGTCATCTTTACAAAATACCTTCTGGTTCAGAGACTCGAAAATGTCTCAACAGTCAGGAAAATAGCTCTTACTGATAGACTTCGAGTCTCAGGTGGCTTACGAGAGATGAGGTTGGGAACAGTCTGGAAGTCCTGTGTAGATTGGTCCATATGATGTCAGACTCACCAGATGCCATTCAATTGTGTTGATCCGCTGTTTTCCATGCTTCCAGCACACTGAGATAAATGTTCAGAAGAAATAATCATCCTGCTGTGCTGCGTGCACCAGAGGGTTTGGCTGATTTTCCTGAGTTTATGACTGTAAAGAGAATGAAGTCGTAGTCATTCGTAGCATCGGTGAAAGCCCTCAGTGCAGGATAGGATTTCTCTTAGATACAACAATTCTCTCGGAAAACTATATCTCTTCACTGACCAACTCTCCCTCTTGGTCTAGTCCCTCTTGCGGAAAATGTGAGTTTTTAAGAAAGAGGTGTTTTTTTTTAATTTGATAAAAGAAGAGTTAACGTTGCTGGCAATATACACGTCAGCAGAAAACAAAAACTCTACAATAAAATCCTGTGGTCACGATTGTGCAAAGAAATTTAAAGGACAAAAATGTAAGCACACAGTGAAAACAGTCTTTATTTCTAACACAAAATAAGAGTGTGTCCCTGTGCTTTGTTTCAGCACAAATAATGATCGCCTTACTGGAGAACTATAACTCTTCCCTAAGTAGTTTATTTTCCATAAACTTGCTGTGTTCAGTTGAGTTAGGATGTTCCAGTCTGAGAAAGCAACACGTGACCAGCGCTACTACGCACATTACACGTAATTCCTATCAGAAAATAAGGGAGACTGTAACCTCAAGATATCACTTGACCTACTATCAGAGAAAACTGCTGTCCAGTTTCATAAACTAAGATCAACTTTACAGCTATCTTCCCCACAGGTAGACAAAGTGTTACCTTTGAGAAATAAAACAGAACAATAGGTAGCTAGAGAGAAAGAAATTTAACAACGTTTTTGATCAACATGTTATATGAAAACTGCACATCCTAGAAAGCGTGAAACATTCTGAAAAATTCTATATTAAAGTAAGAAGGTATGATACACATGGTATGAAATGGTTTTAAACCAATAAAATATGACAGCTAAACAGTGATTAGTCAGGAGATTAGTTTGAATTAGAAAGGTGTGCTTGTGTGTTTGTGATAAAGTGGAATTTACTAGAAATGAAAAAGAATCAAAGTAATTGCAATATTACATATCTGAGAGGGAGCTTCACGACAGTGGAGTAACAGTAGCATCTCTATTATATTAATTTATAGGTCATAATCACAGATCAAACAGGCTTCAAGCATCCGAATATTAGTACTGCAATATAAAAGTAATTATACGATTATCGCGAATTTCACGATTTACCAACTCATACCGTGACAGTTATTGTCAAGCAGTTTTTCTTATATAAATAGCTTCTCAATCACTACTAAGTCTGTGGTATCGCACTTAACCTGAAAAGTCTTATATTGGACGAAAGGCCTCTTCGGCACTAATATGACAGATATGGTGTGGTTGACATATAATACACTCTTCTGTACTTTCACTCAGAAGTTATTATTAATAAATTTGACGAATCTCACATCAGCAGCTCTTGTTTGTTTGAAGCTAAGCACAAAGCTACACAATGGGCTATCTGTGCTCTGCCCACCACGGGTATCGAAACCCGGTTTCTAGCGTTGTAAGTCCACAGACATACCGCTGTGCCGCTGGAGGGCTCAACGGTTCTCTTCCAATAGGTTTTAGCGCTAATGTAATATGAATAATCAACTTTCTTAAATTTATCTACAATATATATAAAATAACTGGTTTCATTAAACACAGACTGATAAAGATTGATTGATAAGTAATAACTTAGTGAGATCTATTTCCTAAAATGAATACTTGTTATTAAAACACTTAGTTATTTTTATTAAAGTTCAAAATCACCTACAATTATTTATTTATTTGCGTTGAAATTTAAGTTCTTATCTATTATTATGCTAAACGTATTACGTATTTGATTACGTATTCAAAATGATCTACTTGGGTATTTGAAGTAAATGTAAAATGTATTGCTTTTCATTTGACCAATAAACGAAGCTATGAAGAAATAGCAAAGTTTTCTTTATGCATAAAATAAGACTATTTAAATTTATGAGTAAAATGTGTGGTTATAAAATACTAGAACTAAAGACGTTTTTAAAAAGATAGCAATTAATAACGTTACTCGGTTTTTGCTTCCATGGGGATTGGAGTTGAATCTGTTGAACTCTTTATTGATCTACTGACGTGTTGACTTCCACTTCCAGATTCGTATAAACTGTTGGTTATTTTTGATCTTCTACTGAAACCTTGAAATACAGCCCCACGCTCTTTCTTGCTGATCTCCGCTGATTCAGCCCTTCTCCTGGAAATAGTTTCGTTGTTCATTACTCCACTTTCGCCTCCTGGTGATATAAGATTCTCTGTTAAAGGCGACGGTAGTCCACTACTAAGGTTGTAAGGGCTGGCGTCAGATGGCGAGACTATCGAATAAGACACTATTATTAAGCCCCATTACTGTACATCAGATATGTATACTACGTTCATTTTTTAATGCGTCTGATGTGTCATGGTAAAAATCATTGTATAAAAATTAAGATGCACCCCCGTCATTTATACACAGAACAACTTACTGCAAACAAACTTCTCGTATTTTGTTTCGTTGTTTGTTTATTGTTAAGCACATAGCGATACAATGGACTATCTTTGATGTCCCTACCAAGATTATTAATGAAATCGTGATAATATTCACCCGAAAAGCCGTCTCGAAGAATCAGATCTAGCAGTATAAGTTCTGTGGGGTCGCAAAGAAGCTCCGACCCCTTACATTATTAACATGGAGAGTGAATACTGCTTCCATATTTCAAGTGTACATTTTACTATTTTGCATTCAACTCATCTCAAGATTCATGCAAACAAGTCACGACATTAAACATTTTTATCGTATGCTAATTTTCAAAATGTACGTAATGCTTGTTTTCCATTTGTCTATAATGTAAGTACTTGACTTTATGAGTAACACACAGAGTAAATACCTAGTATGCAACTTTGGTAAGGTTATACGTTATCAACTTATTGCGCAAACACCACTCATCTGATGAGGCGCAAACAAGAGTATCCGAGGCTCATCCGACGTCTAGTACTGTCTTCATCTTACTATTATATTTATATCCGTCTTCATCTATATAAATATAATAGTACTGTCTTTATCTATGTAAACATAATAGTACTGTCTGTTGTATGTCCAAGTAACTACTTCGCAGGGCGTGGATGGATGTTCACCAAAATTGGTTTATAGGTTTATTGGGTCCATGCGGGGTACATTCAAATTTTCAGTTTTGCAGTTTTTATGTGGTTTTGGGGATTTTTACCACTACTTCGACCCCTGTAGATGGATCTTCACCAAATTCGATTTGTTGGTTCTATATGAAGATGCATGCAAATATGCTGTTTCATATTTTGCAGTTTTTATGGGGGTTTTGCAGTTTTTACAATTGCATATAAGGGAAGCAGCTTTTCATGTCCTAAGCTAACCTTTCATTAATTAAGAACTTACATAAATTCCGTCCAGGAGACGAGTACTCCAGCTGGTTATAAATAAAGTTTTTATCACTAGCTTAAAGTTCTAGTAACGTTAGTGCTTTACAATAATATACCTCACCATAATGATTATTTGTACTTCAAATTAATTAATAAACACAGTAGGGTAAGGAAGATCATGGCGGCTCCCTACTTCTAGGTTTAGCATCACACAACTGGCAACAGACAACATATTTCTATTGTTGCCTGCTACCCCTGGCAACCACTATCAACGAAAGTTCTTTTTATATACAAGTTATATCATACCAAACAAACAAGTATTTAAAATAACTTACTACAACAAACAATTCTCTGCTTATGAAGAGTCTTTATAAAAAAAAGGAACACAAATCTGGAAATAATACACAACAGCTGAAAGAAAAAAGATACCTCATTATACTGTGTATTGTAGCCACTTCACTAGTATGGCCTATAAATACGTTTGGTTAATCTTACATCTGAAGAATTGTGATTCACTATTAAAAACGTATTTCTTCAGATAACAAAATTCACAGCTACAGAAATCTTTTTTTTTTATGTTCACCGTGTAATCAAATTTATTGAAAACTTACTACTTCCATCTTGCGACCTTTGACCTTGAATGTCTATTAGTTCATCCACACCACTGTCCTCTTCCTGTAGCCATGATGAACGTCTTGTATTCTGGCTTTCTTTTATATAAATCTCAGGATCGGATGCCTAAAACAAAGTTATTAATTTGGTCGTAGATATCTTTTTGGAAAATCAACAAAACTGTATGCTATTAGTTTCAGGTTTTGAAAATTAGCAAAATAAAACAAAAATGACCTTCAGTGTTCGCTGTAATTTGGATTTCATAATTAAGATTCGTAGATATTAACAAAACATAATGTAATTTTAAAGAAAATATATTATGAACTTGTCTCACTACAGATGTCAACACTGGCCAAAGATTTGTATTAGTAAATATGTAAAACTTTACCCAGGTGTTTAACTTACTACAGATGTGAAACACTGGATAAATCTATGTCTTACTAAAGGTGTGATATAATGAAGAAAGCTTTATCTTATTAAATATGTGATATAATGAAGAAAGCTTTATCTTATTAAATATGTGATATAATGAAGAAAGCTTTATCTTATTAAATATGTGATATATTCATAAAAGCTTTATGGTCTTAACACAAGCCAAATCTTTATTTTACTCAGCATGTGAAACATTGATCAAGTCTTTATCTTATTAAAAGATTTGAAATATTGGACAAAGACTTGTCATACTAAAAATGTCAAAAATTGGCCAAATCTTTGTCTTATTAAAACTTGAAAACACTGCCAAACCTATGTCTTCCTAAAGCTGTGACTTATTGGCCAAAGCTTTGTTTATCTTTGTTTTCTTAAAGATGTCATTTATTGGCCAAATCTTTGTCTTTCTAAAGCTGTCATTTATTGGTCAAATCTTTGTCTTTCTAAAGCTGTGATTTATTGGTCAAATCTTTGTCTTTCTAAAGCTGTGATTTATTGGTCAAATCTTTGTTTATCTTTGTTTTCTTAAAGATGTCATTTATTGGCCAAATCTTTGTCTTTCTAAAGATGTCATTTATTGGCCAAATCTTTGTCTTTCTAAAGCTGTGATTTATTGGTCAAATCTTTGTCTCATTAATAAAATGCGTTCTACTTTCGTGCACGTTTAACAAAATACTGGATAATGTATATTACTAAAATCCAAACATTTTATCCCTAATAGATAATGTATATTACTAAAATCCAAACATTTTATCCCTAATGGATAATGTATATTACTAAAATCCAAACATTTTATCCCTAATGGATAATGTATATTACTAAAATCCAAACATTTATCCCTAATGGATAATGTATATTACTAAA